>NW_026876413.1:0-193611 GCF_032173495.1 Musca vetustissima | reverse complement strand
ATTATACTTCACTTCGGGTTAGTATTAAAAGAGGAAATATTCTGCATCAAATTTCACTATGGGTCTCCGAACAAAAATAACCTATAGCTATAATACCTAAGTCAGAATCTAAAAGGTAATATTGGCATAAATACTCTTTGTTTGTTTGTTTTTTGGGTCTACTGATTTTAAAGTTTTTCGAATTTGATTATAATTTCAAATAAAGCGTAATTTTAGGTAGGTGGTCCTAATGAAAGAAATATTCTTCACTAAATTTTACTATGGGTCACCTATAACGAAATATCGCAAGATTTAGTAAATACCCTTCGAATTCAACAAGTTATCACGGTAACTTGTTATTATAGCCATAACAACATAATTGTGTGTGGGAGTGTGTGTGTTTGGGTTCCAAAAAATTTTAATACTATCAATTACCTAAAATAATAATAAAAAATTTGTTAGCCGAACGTCAGATTCGCGTGAAAAACGCGTTTAACCAAAAACAATAACCACTTCACCGAAAATCAGAGAATAAAAAAAAATTGAACTAATAGTCTGACCTTTTTTTATTTTTTGAAAATTACCGAATTTCTATTCATTTTAATATTTTATAATAAAATTTCAAAGAGAGAGAAAGAAAAAAATCTAAATAAAATAACAAACAGCCTAAATAAATATTCGACAAAGTGGTTTCTATTTAAAGCGGAATTTTGGACACAACCCCCAAAAAATCAAAAAAGAAAAAAAGTGGGCCAGAGAAAACAAAGCAAATATTTAGAAAATCCACACACAAAATTAAAACAACAACAAACCACAAAAACCTTGCTTTACAAGCTATTGGAAACAGCTACAACAACAATAAGAAGATGTAGAGGAAAATGAAGAAAACTTTGGGTGACCATTTCGTTTATGGTCCAATTGTGTTGTGTGTTTTATTGCAGTTCTGAACAGCAGCAGCACGTTTTTCTTTGAAATATTCAAAGGGCGTAGATTTTTTTTGTCTGAAAATCCAAAATCCTCATCAATAACCAGTAAGGAAAGTAGTAAAGTCGGTCGAGGCCGACTTTATGATACCCTTCACCACTTTGGGTATATTCAGCAGATGAATGCTAACAGACGTCGCATTTTTAAAGGACCAATAAATTGAAATTGAATCCATAAACATGCCATTCTGCAACCGATACTAAATTTTTCATTTGGTCAGATATAGAAGCTATATCTAAATCTGAACCGATTTCCAGGAAACCTAACACACATCATTCTAGATTTTATTCAGTACGCTATGCCAAATTCCGTGCAAATCGAAGGATATGTAGGGACTTTGGTGCACCATTTACCTTAAATCGGACGAAAATATATATGGGAGGTATATGTAAATCTAAACCGATTTTCAAGAAAATTTAACACACATCATTCTATGTCTAATTCATTACGCTGTGCCAAATTTCGTGGAAATCGAGAGATATATAGGGACTTTGGTACCCCATTTACCTTAAATCGAACGAAAATGTATATGGGAGCTATATCTAAATCTAAACCGATTTTCACGAAACATAGCACACATCATTCTAGACCCTATTCAGTAGGCTATACCAAATTTCGTGCAAATCGAAAGATATATAGGGACTTTGGTACACCATTTACCTTAAATCGGGTGAAACTATATATGGGAGCTATATCTAAATCTGAACCGATTTCCAGGAAACTTAACACTCATCATTCTAGACCTAATTCATTACGCTATGCCAAATTTCGTGCAAACCGAAAGATATTGAGGGACTTTGGGGCACCAATTACATGAAATCGGACGAAACTATATATGAGAGATATATCTAAATCTGAACCGATTTTCACGAAACTTAACACACATCATTCTATGCCTAATTCATTACGCTGTGCCAAATTTTGTGCAAATCGAAAGATATATAGGGACTTTGGTACACCATTTACCTTAAATCGGGTGAAACTATATGTGGGAGCTATATCTAAATCTAAACCGATTTTCACGAAACTTAGCACACACCATTCTAGACTTAATTCAATACGCTATGCCAAAATTCGTGTAAATCAAATGACTTTCAGGGATTTGGTGCACCATTTACCTAAAATCGGGCGAAACTATATATGGGAGCTATATCTGAATTTGAACCGATTTTCACGAAACTTGGCACACCTCATTCTAGACATAATTCATTACGCTGTGCCAAATTTCGTGCAAATCGAGAGATATATAGGGACTTTGGTGCACCATTAACATTAAATCGGACGAAAATATATATGGGAGCTATATCTAAATCTGGACCGATTTTTCCCAATTTCAATAGGGTTCGTCCTTGGGCCAAACAAATGAGCTGTGCCAAATTTCATCCAATTCGGATCATAAATGCGACCTGTACTTTGTTTACAATTTAACATGGACAGACGGACGGACGGACATGCATAAATCGACTCAGAAAGTGATTCTATGCATATTCTCAAAAGGAACCATGGGTCTATCTCGATTATTTTTGCCTGTTACCAACATATGCACAAAGACATAATACCCTGTACCACAGTGTGGTGAAGGGTATAAAAATGTTTAATGAATTTGAAATTTTTGCATTTTTTCAGTTAGCCTGACTACCACCTTCAGTTAGCCTGACCACTACCCTGTTTGATAGTTCAATGTTCCCATTTTCTCAATATTTTTTAAGATTCGATTTCTACAATAATAAAATCACCACTGTTTGTATTTTCTCTATGTTATCAGCCCCTTCCCTTTTATCTATGTCCCTATCTAATAGCTAAATTTTCCCTTTCCCAGTCTGTCAGACCTTTCCTCTACGTCCCTGTTTCATAGTTCAATATTCCTATACCCATCTTTTTTTAAAGGATTCTAACTCCACATAAATAAAATAGTAATTTTTTGCATTTCCTCCAAGTTAGCCGCCCCTCCCCCCTTACCTACGTCCCTATCTTATACCCAAATTTTCCTTCCACTAAGTATTTCGGACATTTGAGCTCTTCCTGTATAAAAATCTATGGAGTCTTTGAGACTTCTTATGTATTTTCTTCAAATTCAGATTCCCCTTCCCTCCCTTCCACGCCCCTGTTTCGCATACTTAAATTTCCATTCCGACAATCATAACACAATTTGTTAACACAAAAAAAAAAAATTCAATTCCATGGTGCCAAAAGTCACAAAACCGGTCTCTCTTCCTCTATCGACTGGAGAGGGGAGAAATGATGACTGCCTTTTCCAAACTTCATAACAAAAGCAGGAAACATAAGAAATTGTAAAAATGTTTTTTCCACCCGTGTTTTTCTAAATTTTATGATTTCATTCTCTACTCTACTATTGTCCGGAAATTCAATAACATTACAAAGAAACGAAAGAAAATTTTCAAAGGCAAAAAATATACTGAATATTCATTTGAGTTTGCTGGGCATCTTAGTAAAAGGGGCCAAGTGGGGGGATGGCTTTACAATGGACCCTTAAACACGCACACATACATACAAATTTAAATTTGTATGTTGACCTTGTCTGTTTCCTCGTTTTTTGGAAAAAATGAAAGAAAAAAATCTTTTTATACAGCTGTCCCAGTTAGTAAGTCCGTGCTGGCTGTTATTATTATGGTTATTTTTCATCTTTAATATAAACAAAGTTTGAATGTGCTCCACTTAACCTCCACCCAAACCCATTGCTCTAGACAACCATGAAATTTGAAATCATCTGTTTCACTTTGTCATATTTTTTTGTTTTTGTGTTGTGAATTATGATTATTGAAGTTGTAGGAAAATGAAGGGAAAAATTTTGAACTCAAAAAAAAAGAAAGAAAAATCCTACCTCATGCAGATAACTGACCATACTAATACCTACATTATTTATAGCATTCGCTAGGGATATATATCATATTTACCGACTATATTAGTTCCTAAACCCCTAGTGAAATTTGATGTAGTATATTTCGTCTCTTAAGACTTACCCTCTAAAATAAACCGTTATATGGAAATTTGGCTTTAGTTCAAATAAGAGAGGAGATAACCTTAAGAATTCGTTATTTAAAGTCGAACGGAATTGTAAGTAATATTATTATGTTATACGTCATAGCTATAGATTTCAGTTGTTCGGAGACCCATAGTGAAATTCGATGTAGAATATTCCTTTCATTAATACCTAACCCCTAGAATGGAGTATAATATGAGATATTGGTCAAGTTCGAAAAACGTTGAAATTATAATAATATTCAAATTATTTATAAAATTTGTGAGACATATATCAGAGATACAGACTACTTTTGTTCGGAGACCCCAAGTGAAATTTAATTTAGAATATTTTATGCCTTAAGACCAACCAGCTAAAGTAAACCGTTATTTCAAAAATTGGCCTCAGTTCAAATAAATGGAGGAAATGAACTCAAGAAGTCGTTATTTTAAGCAGAACGCAATTTTAAGTAATATTATTAGGTTATATGTCATAGCTGTAGATTTCAATTGTTCGGAGGCTCATAGTGAAACTCGATGTAGAATATTTCTCCCATTAACATCTTACCCCTAGAATGGGTTATAATAGGACATAATGACCACGAACCGAAATCATTTGAAATCAGCACTGACCAAAAAATTTACAATATTAATGCCCCCTTATTTATAAAAAATTGTCAGGTATATAAGCGGTGCTATAGACGACTTATGTTCAGTGAAATTTGATGTAGAATATTCAACCCATTAACACTAATCCTCTAAAATAAGCCGTTATTTAGAAATTTGTCTTCAGTTCGAACAAGGTAGGAAAGTAACACAAAAAATCGTTGTTATATGAAAAGCAGAACTGTTAGTTATATTATTATGTTAAATGTCATAGCAAGATATTTCAATTGTTCGGAGACCCCTAATGAAATTTGATGTAGAATATATCTTCCACTGACACCTTTAACCAAAATGGGATTTAAAATTAGAAAATGTTCAAGTTTGGAAAAGTTTGAAATTATCACTAATAAATAATTCACATCAGTAATACACACATTATTTATAGGAATTGTGCGGAATATATAATATAGATACGTGCTCTAAAACATAACGTTTCTTAGAAATCTAGCTTCAGTTCATACCATGTAGGAAATTAACTTAATCGTATTTGTTATTAGAGTTCAAATTTGAGCAATATTATTAAGTTATATAGATAGATATAGATTTTGGGTTTTGAAAGACCCATAGTGAAATTTGGTCCAGAATATTGCTTCCATTGTCATCATCCACCTACAATAAAGCTACATAGCAAATAATGGATCACATTGAAGGCACCACTCAAAAAATGGTTATTAAATTTTTATAATTTTTTACCCACATAATTTTATATATTCATGGATTGTATATAATTTTTACAGACAACTTTTATTCGGAGACTCATAGTGAAATTTGATGAAAAATAGTTTCTCCATTGAGTCCAACCCAATAAAATGAAGTTATATACGAGAAAATGACCGATTGTGGAAATCTACAAAATCAGCATACTGAAATACCATATTACATGCATTTTATATATTCCTACATTGTAATGAAGATTTGAGAGGTATATATCATCTCCACGGACTATATTTGTTCTGAGACCCATACTGAAATTTGGTATAGAATATTTTCTCCATTGACCTCACACCCCTAGTATGAGGTATAATAAGTGATAAAGCCAAAACTCCGAATAATACTACCATGGAAGTGCTATAAAAGCATATTTTGTATTGCACGTATTACTTGATGCATTTGAACCATTTTTATTAAATCTACAGATATTTTGATGTTAGAGACCCATATTAAAATTTGGTGTAGAATATATTCTCCATTGATACCAAACCTCTATATTGAAGTATAATAGGTGATAATGGTCCAAACAGAAACAAAAGTACATCAAAGAAATTCTGTAAAAGCGTTTTGTTTTGTTTACCAATATTAATTGATGGATATGAGAGATAATTTTTATATCTACAGATATCATGTTGTTGGAGACCCAAAGTGATATATGGTGTAAAATGTATCCTCCATTGACATTAAGCCCCTAAAGTGATGTATACTAGGAGATAATGACCCAAAACCGAAAACTGAAACCAAAGAAATTCGTGAAAACATTTTGTCCATATACATTGATTAGTTATTGAATCTGAGAGGTAATTTGTATATCCACATATATTTTGTGGGTGAAGAACCTTGATGAAATTTTATCTAGAATATATCATCCATTGACGCCAAACCCCTAGAATAAAGAATAACAGGAGATATTGGCCCAAAATTCGAAAACTACTACTATAGAAATTCTGTAAAAACGTATTTATACCCTTCACCACACTGTGGTACAGGGTATTATGTCTTTGTGCATATGTTTGTAACAGGCAAAAGGAAACGAGATAGACACATGGTTCCTTTTGAGAATATGCATAGAATCACTTTCTAAGTCGATTTATGCATGTCCGTCCGTCCGTCCGTCCGTCTGTCCGTCTGTCCGTCTGTCCGTCTGTCTGTCCATGTTAAATTGTAAACAAAGTACAGGTCGCATTTATGATCCGAATTGGATGAAATTTGGCATAGGTCACTTATTCGGCCCAAGGACGAACCCTATTGAAATTGGGAAAAATCGGTTCAGATTTAGATATAGCTCCCATATATATATTTAACCGATTTAATGTAAACGGTCCCTATATATCTTTCGATTTGCACGAAATTTGGTACAGCCTAATCATTTAGGTCTAGAATGATGTCTGCCAAGTTTCGTGAAAATCGGTCCAGATTTAGATATAGCTCCCATATATAGTTTCGTCCGATTTCATGTAAATGGTGCCCCAAAGTCCCTATATATCTTTTGATTTGCACAAAATTTGGTATAACGTGCTGAATTAAGCCTAGAGTGATGTATGCCAAGTTTGGAGAAAATCGGTCCAGATTTAGATATAGCTCCCATATATAGTTTCGTCCGATTTCATGTAAATGGTGCCCCAAAGTCCCTATATATCTTTCGATTTGCACGAAATTTGGTACAGCCTAATCATTTAGGTCTAGAATGATGTCTGCCAAGTTTCGTGAAAATCGGTCCAGATTTAGATATAGCTCCCATATATAGTTTCGTCCGATTTCATGTAAATAGTGCCCAACGTCCCTTTATATCTTCTGATTTGAACGAAATTTGGCATAACGTACTGAATTAAGCCTAGAGGGATGTCTGCCAAGTTTGGAGAAAATCGGTCCAGATTTAGATATAGCTCCCATATATAGTTTCGTCCGATTTGATGTAAATGGTCCACCAAAGTCGCTAAATATCTTCCGATTTGCACGAATTTTGGAATAACGTACTGAATTGAGTCTAGAATGATGTCTGCCAAGTTTCGTGAAAATAGGTCAAGATTTAGATATAGCTCCCATATATAGTTTCGTCCGATTTCATGTAAATGGTGCACCAAAGTCCCTATATATCCTTCGATTTGCACGAAATTTGGCATAACGTACTTAATTGAGCCTAGAATGATGTCTGCCAAGTTTCGTGAAAATCGGTCCAGATTTAGATATAGCTCGCTTTTATTATAGATTGATTTTAAGTAATTGACGTACTAAGGAACCAATTGGAATAAAACGTTCTGAAAGTTGTATAACCTAACCTGTGACAAGTTTGTTTGAAATCGCTCAATATTTGGATAGAGCTTCCATATATATTTTCGCCCGATTTCAAGTAAATTGGGCATCAAAATCCTCATGTTAGTCAGATTGACATCAAATTTTGCACAACTTAAAAAATTGAGCATATAATTACGTAGTTGCGTTTTCTAGAAGTGCAGACATAGCCCAACGGATGACCTATTTATATTTGTTTGAAGTCGATTGACATACTTTATGGATAGATCTAGGTAGATTCACATTTAGATAAATATCACATTTTTTCATCCAATTTTATGTTATAGTCCTGCTTAATATACCCATAGTGGTGAAGGGTATCATATAGTCGGCCCCGTCCGACTTTACTACTTTCCTTACTGGTTTTGTCTCGATTAATTGGTTATCGCATGCGATAAATATTTTGAGAAAATATATAGCATGATATGTTTTTATAATTTTTTTTCAGGAAGGATTATTTAAATATTATTTTTTCGAAACACTATAAGACGTAGCTTTTTTAAAGAATATTTTTTTCCGATTGAAATTAAAATATATTTTCAAACAAATGGACTTCAGTGGCCATGTGACAATAGTGGCTGTACCGACAAAAAAAAAACCTCCCTCCCCCCTCACAAAACCCCGGAACAGTTGATTTTCCAATTTGTTTTCCGGTTGACTGAGACAAATGTAAATATTTGTTTCTCCAACTCACACCACGTACACAAATATGCAATGAAAATAACAACAACATGAGAAGAGGATAGCTGAAAAAAACATTTTTATTTTTTAATTGTTATTTGCTTTTGTTGTCAGTCGGCCAGCACCACCACACCACCCTCCACTGGATATGAAAATTCCAAACAAATCCTCCTTCACTGTTGTTTTCTGCAATAGTCAGTGGATTTTTAGCCTTAGCTGAAGTCCTTTGGTTTGTGGGGACCGACCGACTAACAACCAACCAACTATTTTTATACCCTCCACCATAGTATGGAGGGTATATTAATTTTGTCATTCCGTTTGTAACACATCGAAATACTCATTTCCGACCCTATAAAGTATATATATTCTTGATCAGGGTAAAATTCTAAGACGATCTAGCCATGTCCGTCCGTCCGTCCGTCCGTCCGTCTGTTGTAATCACGCTATCTTCTGAAGGAATTGAGATAGGGTGCTGAAATTTTGCATAGGGTTGTCTTTTGTCTGCAGGCAGGTCAAGTTCGAAGATGGGATATATCGGTCCACGTGTAGGCATAGCTCCCATATAACAGTACCTCCCAAATTTCGGTATTTTGGGGTTCTTGAGCTCGTTTTTCAACCGAATACGCTGAAAATTGGTACATTGAGTTCTTATTGGGTACTGAATGTCTCCACAAAAAATTATAAATATAGGTCCACTTTTTCTGGTAGCCCCCATATAACGGTACCTCCTAATTTTCAGTATTTTGGGGGTTTTGATCGTATTTTTCCACCGAATTGGCTGTAATTTAGTATTTTGAGTTCTTAATAGGTACCAAATCTCTCTACAAAAAATTATGTATATAGGTACATTTTTTCGGATAGCCCCCATATAAGGGTACCCCCAATTTTCGGTATTTTGGGGTTCTTGAGCGCGTTTTTCAACCGAATACGCTGAAATTTAATACATTGGGTTCTTAATAGGTACAAAATCTCTCCACAAAAAATTATAAATATAGGTCAATTTTTCCGGATATCCCCCATATACGGATACCCCCCAATTTTTGGTATTTTGGGGTTCTTGAGCGCGTTTTTCTACCGAATACGCTGAAATTTGGTACATTGAGTTCTTAATAGTTTCCAAATCTCTCCACAAAATATTATGAATATAGGTCTATTTTTTCGGATAGCCCCCATATAAGGGTACAACCAATTTTCGGTATTTTGGGGTTCTTGAGCGCGTTTTTCAACCGAATACGCTGAAATTTAATACATTGGGTTCTTAATAGGTACAAAATCTCTCCACAAAAAATTATAAATATAGGTCAATTTTTTCGGATATCCCCCATATACGGATACCCCCCAATTTTTGGTATTTTGGGGTTCTTGAGCGCGTTTTTCTACCGAATACGCTGAAATTTGGTACATTGAGTTCTTAATAGTTTCCAAATCTCTCCACAAAATATTATGAATATAGGTCCATTTTTTCGGATAGCCCCCATATAAGGGTACCCCCAATTTTCGGTATTTTGGGGTTCTTGAGCGCCGTTTTCAACCGAATTTGCTGCAATTTGGTATTTTGTAGTGGTATATGGTAACAAATCTCCCTACCAAAAATTATTAATATTCGCCCCCTTTTTGGGGTAGTCCCCATATACCCCCTTTTTTATATTAAAATATTTATCTGGTTTGTTGCGCGTTTTGGGTTTGGTTCTAAGACCCTTTTGTAATCATTTCAACTGCGGAGGATAGAGAGATAAAAAATTAGAACGTTAGGTTCGGTAGTGAACTATAGCCGCATTTAGACCTAGCCCCTGATTGGAGGTTCCAGAAGGAGTGGACCGATATTCCCCATCTTCGAATTTGAACTAAGTTTGGAAGAAATAATAAGATGGGCAAAGTTCGGATGAAATCTAAATTTTCTGAAACGGATTTGGTCCAAAGAAACATGGGGTCTAGAACCAATATTTCGATGAGGCACATTTTCACCGTGTGAAAGTGTATACGCACTAATTAGCCATAAGGCTGAGGGTATAATTATCCTTTAAAATTTTCTAAAATTTGTATTATGGTTTACATAATCCGTTTTTAGAAATGTCGGTATAGGTGCACTTTTTGGTATGTTCCCTATATTTTCATTTATAGTACCTGTCAATATATCTATGGTGGAGGGTATCCAAAGTTCGGCCCGGCCGAACTTACCGCTTTTTCACTTGTTTTTTTTTTCAAAATGTATATCTATGTTATTCCTTTGTCTGACTGTCAGGTTAGTTTTGTTGTTGAGTTTAGACTTTGAATATTGTACCTGTCAATTTAATTGGTATGAGCGGGGTAGAACATGGAAAATGTCAACATTAATAGTTTTAAGGTTCGGAAAAATATTCTTTAAGAAAATCTAGGCCTTGGCAGATCCTTGAAAAAATATTTTTAAAAAGTCAGGCCTTGGTAGATCCATTAAAAAATACAGGCCTTGGTTGTTACTTAAGAAAATATCTTTAAAAAATCGACGTCTTGTGTGGATCGTTGAAAAAAAGTTTTAAACTAGTAAGGAAAGTAGTAAAGTCGGCTGGGCCGAATATATGATACCCTTCACAACTATGGATATTACCATGATTTTGGATGAGCTAAAATCTATAATCTAAATCTGGACGGATTCCAACAAAACTTGAAACACGTTTGGCTATTCGATCTTAAGTACGTTGTGCAAAATTGTTTGTCAATCGGCACACAATCGGAAGAAACTTAGCACACATCGTTCTAGACTTAATTCAGAGCGCTGTGCCAAATTTCGTGCAAATCGAAGGACTTTGGCGCCCTATTTACATAAAATCGGACGAAAATATATATGGGAGCTATATGTAAATCTAGATCTGGACCGATTTTCAAGAAACTTGGCAGACATAATTCTAGACCTAAATGATTGGGCTGTACCAAATTTCGTGCAAATCGAAAGATATAACCATTAAATCGGTTAAATATATATATATGGGAGCTATATCTAAATCTGAACCGATTTTTCCCAATTTCAATAGGGTTCGTCCTTGGGCCGAATAAGTAACCTATGCCAAATTTCATCCAATTCGGATCATAAATGCGACCTGTACTTTGTTTACAATTTAACATGGACAGACAGACGGACGGACGGACGGACATGCATAAATCGACTTAGAAAGTGATTCTATGCATATTCTCAAAAGGAACCATGTGTCTATCTCGTTTCCTTTTGCCTGTTACAAACATATGCACAAAGACATAATACCCTGTACCACAGTGTGGTGAAGGGTATAATGATGTGTGCACAGTTTCGTGAAAATCGGTTCAGATTTAGATATAGCTCCCATATATATTTTCATCCGATTTAATGTAAATGGTGCACCAAAGTCTCTATATATCATCCGATTTGCACGAATGTTGGCATAGCGTACTAAATTAAGTCTAGAGAGATGTGTAAAGTTTTGTGAAAATCGGTTCAGATTTAGATATAGCTTCCGTATATATTTTCGTCCGATTTTGTGTAAATGGTGTACCAAAGTCCCTATATATCTTTCGATTTGCACAAAATTTGGCATAGCGTACTGAATTAAGTCTAGAATGATGTGTGCAATGTTTCGTGAAAATCGGTTGAGATTAAGATATAGCTCCCATATATATTTTCGTCCGATTTAAGGTAAATGGAGCACCAAAGTCCCTATATATCTTTCGATTTGCACGAAATTACTGAATTAAGTCTAGAATGATGTGTGAAAAGTTTTGAGAAAATCGGTTCAGATTTAGATATAGCTCCCATATATATTTTCGTCCGATTTAATGTAGATGGTGCACCAATGTCCCTCTATATCTTTCAATTTGCACGAAATTTGGCATAGCGTACTGAATTAAGTCTAGAATGATGTGTGCAAAGGTTAGAGAAAATCGGTTCAGATTTAGATATAGCTCCCATATATAGTTTCGCCCGATTTTAGGCAAATGGTATGCCAGTCCATATATGTCTTTCGATTTGCACGAATTTTGGCATAGCCTACTGAATTAAGTCTAGAATGATGTGTGCAAAGTTTCGTGAAAATCGGATCAGATTTAAATTTAGCTCTTATATATATTTTTTTAGTCCGATTTAAGGTAAATGGTGTACCAAAGTCCCTATATATCCTTCGATTTGCACGAAATTTGGCATAGCGTACTGAATTAAGTCTAGAATGATGTGTGTTAAGTTTCCTGAAAATCGGTTCAGATGTAGGTATAGCTCCCATATATATTTTCGTCCGATTTAATGTAAATGGTCCACTAAGTCCTTGCATATCTTTCGATTTGCACGAAATTTTGCGCAGCGTAATGAATTAGGTATAGAATGATATGTGTTAAGTTTCCTGAAAATTGGTTCATATTTACATATAGCTCCAGAATATATCTTCGTCCGATTTAAGGTAAATGGAGTACCAAAGTCCCTGTATATCCTTCGATTTGCACAAAATTTGTCATAGCGCACTGAATAAGTTTAGAATGATGTGTGCAAAGTTTCGTGAAAATCGGTTCAGATTTAGCTATGGCTCCCGTATATATTTTTGTCCGATTTTATGTAAATTTTGTACCAAAGTTCCTAAATATATTTCGATTTGTACGAAATTTCGCACAGAGTACTGATTTAAGCCTAGAATGATGTGTGCTAAATTTCGTGAAAATCGGTTCAGATTTAGATATAGCTTCTATATCTGACCAAATGAAAAATTTAGTATCGGTTGCAGAATGGCATGTTTATGGATCCAATTTCATTTTACTGGTCCTTTAAAAATACGACGTCTGTTAGGATTCATCTGTTGAATATACCCAAACTGGTGAAGGGTATCATATAGTCGGCCTCGTCCGACTTTACTACTTTCCTAACTTTTTTTTTAATTCTTCCTTTTGTAAGTATTTTTAAATTTTCTTCGGAAGCCATTAGAAAAATTGTTAGCCTTTAGGGCCTACATTTATTTGGAATTTTTTTAAATCCTCTTGTTGTCCTCTGGTGTTCATATTTTTGGTGAATGATTGCAGCTGTTTTAATTCCCTATAATTTCAGTGCTCCTTTTTTGCCATTTCACTTTCCCTTTTATTGTTTTTGTTGTTGTCATTCAAATCCCTAATGAGAGAACATTGTTCGCGAACAGTTTACGTTTTTTTGAGGACTTCCAGGGAAATTATTCATTGTTTCCCATGTGTGTACATGAATCAGTATGTATGGGTGTGTTGATGTGTGTTTTTGTGTCCTCTTACGATTTTATGTTATTCTAATCCTCAAAATCCTTTGGGATGTAAAATGCACACAGAGGGAAACTCCTTTTGGCAGGAAGATTTGTTGTCATGGCTGGTATCGAAACAAAAGGAATGATACGAACCAAGTCAATCTTAAGCCATGTAGAATGTCAATGATTTCTGTGAGTGTGTGTGTGTGTATGTGGAGCTGAATGTGGATTTTCAATCTGTTTCACATAATCTTCAAATGTCAAGTAAGATATACAGAGGAGAGTTAACACACATACGGCAGATATGGGACCGAAAGAAATACGACCAGGATAATCTGGAGGACAGAATAATTAGCAGGACTTTATATTCATCTGAAGTTGGGATTATTTTTTGTTTTACTATCTGTGTTACGGCTCATATGAAAAAACAAAACAGGACAATAATATAATAATAAGGATTGAAGAAAACGAGAAATGGGACCATTTTTGGAAGGGGGAATGGTAAAAATCCTTGAGAAAATTTGAAAAAAAAAAATTAAAAAAATTGGGTAAACTTAAAAAAAATAATTTTTAAACCAGTAAGCGGAGCATTGTAGTCGGACGCGACCGGCCATGCGATACCCTACACAACTATTTCTTCGGATTTTTATTCCGAGCCAGGGTAATATTTCGTGCTGTTGACATATTGCCCGATTAGATGTCAACAGCACCTCTTCCTTACACTGACATATTTTCCAAATATTACCAATATTCAGTACATCCCTTCTAATTACTTGTCCATATTCCCTTCACCGTGGGTTGTGTTGTGATGTTCGGCTTATAACTGTAGCCTATAGATTGAATCGAAAAAAAAACACACACACAAAAAACTAAGTTTTCGGTCCACTTCATCCCAAAATTATTATCTGATCATCGACGAAAATTATAGGCATTGTACTTGACCATAACTGGAACCTGATGGAACATTTCAAAGCGATTAGGGCTATATTTCCGCCCTCTAGTGTGGTAATGGGTTGCCAAAAAATATCTGAGTACGTAAGCACCTGTAAATATTGAAATGTAACTCCCACATCCGAGTACATACGACAATATAATTGGTATCAATGTAAAGGCCAACCACTCCTCTTGGAATGTACTATCAACTTATCGGCTCTATGTCCTTCAGGAGTAAATCTATACGCTGTAGAATACACATTTTGTAACTTTTCACACAAAAGTCAGGGTCCATTTGACACGTTAAATATTGATCGATCTTTATCAAAACAATCATGCTTATCTTTTGGCCCCATCCCCTTGTCCTTGTAAAAAATCGAGATGCTTGGACCATAATTGCGGCCTCTGGAGCGACCAGAAAAACCGACAAAAATTAAGTATTTGGTCCATTTCACCCCCTAAATATTAACCGATCTTTACCAAAAACAATTGGGGTCTTCATTGGCCAGAACCCATCCCACATACAAAATTTCGTGAAGATTGGTCCATAACTGTCGCCTGTATCGTGTTTACATATTATAATGGACAGACGAACGGACGGGCGGACACACATGTCTAGATCGACTCAGCTAGTGGAGATATGACCGGTAAACTTAAAGGTGGGTCTAGGACCAATATTTCGCGGCGTTACAAACTCTTGGGGCTGCACAAAGCTTTAATACCCTGACAACATAGTTGTGTAGGGTATAAAAATCCACACCTTGTGCAAACTTGAAAAAAAAATAATTTTTAACAAATAAGGAAAGCAGTAAAGTCGGACTGGGTCGAAGAAACATAATCATCATAATCACCATTTATGTAAAATCGGACGAATATATATGTATATGTGGGACCTCTACCGAAATCTGAACCGATTTTCGCGAAACTTAACACACATCATTCTAGACTAGAGCGTAATGAATATACGCTGTGCCACATTTCGTGCAAAGCGAAAGATATTTAGGGACTTTGGTGCACTATTGACCTAAAATCGGACGAAAATATATATGGGAGCTATATCGAAATCTGAACCGATTTTCACGAAACTTAACACACATCATTATAGACTTACTTCAATACGCTGTGCCACATTTCGTCCAAATCGAAGCATATGTAGGGACTTTGGTGCTTGATTTACCTAAAATCGGACGAAAATATATATGGGAGCTATATCGAAATCTGAACCGATTATCACGAAACTTAACACACATCATTCTTGACTTAGTTTAGTACGCCATGCCAAATTTCGTTCAAATCGAGGGATATAAAGGGACTTTGCTGCACTATTTACCTAAAATCGGCCGAAAATATATGAGGGAGCTATATCTAAATCTGAACCGATTATCACGAAACTTAGCACACATCATTCTAGACCCAATTCAGTACCCTATGCCAAATTTCGTGCAAATCGAAAGATATATAGGGATTTTGCTGCACAATTTACCTAAAATCGGACGAATATATATATGGGAGCTATAACTAAATCTGAACCGATTTTTCCCTATTTCAATAGGATTCGTCCTTGGGCCAAACAAATGAGCTGTGTCAAATTTCATCCAATTCGAATCAAGAATGCGACCTGTACTTTGTTCACAATTTAACATGGACAGATGGACGGACGGACGGGCGGACATCCATATATCGACTCAGAAGGTGATTCTATGCTTATTCTCAAAAGGAACTATGGGTCTATCTCGTTTCCTTTTGCCTGTTACAAACATATGCACAAAGACATAATACCCTGTACCACAGTGTGGTGAAGGGTATAAATATTTTTTAAAAAAATCTACGCCTATTATGTGGCTCAAAAAAATTTTTTTAAATCCACCAGTTGCTTTTTTTAATTTGTAAACCACTTTGTTTCTGTTCCAAGATCTACCCATCCATGAGATAAAATCCATCTATCATCTGATCCATGTTATCTCTTGGCTTGGTGTGCGTTCCAAGACTCACTCAATTAGCAACGCCCCCTAAATTGACTTGTATAGCTCCGCATGTGTTCTGCATTCAGTTGTGAAGTGGTCATCCAAGTGACAAGTTCAAAAAAAAAAAATAATAATTTTTAAAGAAGATAAAAATATTAAAAAAAGGATTAAATAGTGAAAAATAAAAAAGTATCCTTTAAAAAGGACTAAGTTTAAAAAAATATAAATAAAATAAAAATAATAATAATTAAATTAATAAATAAAAATAATTAATTTAAAAAATAAAAAAATTATTAAAAATATTAAGTTTAAAAATAAAACATTTATTTTTAAAAATGTCAAAATATTTTTTTTTAAAAAAATAATTTAAAAAAAAAATTCAAAATATTTTAATAATAAATTCCCATCATGGGAAGCCTCCACTTTGCTGTGGCTACACTGCTGGCTTTAGGCTGCATTACGCCTCCCATTAAGGCTTTGGTTAATTCGTGAGTGCTCCCAAAAATTATTTTCCATATGAAAAAAAATATATTAATAAAAATCGTCCCTTTTTTCCAGTCCCAAAATAATCTCCAAGGATGGCCACCTAATTTTCGAATCCGGTCTGGATCGCAACATCAGTTTCATTCTAAAGGGCAAATCACGTTTGAATATCAATGACGAATACGATATTATCGATATGCTGTTGCAGCCAAAAAGGGGGCGTATTGCCGGCGGCACCGGGCTGGGTGAATGGACAGAGGAAGAAGAAGAACTGCTGCGTCAACTAATGGCCGATGTTACATCGTTGAAGACACAAGTCTTTGGGGCGAATGGTTTAGAGTCGCGTTTTCGTGTGCTACAAAATCGTACCCGTTCGGCATCACAATCGCTGAGACGTTATCGTAGTCGTATGCAGCGAGTGGAGACAAGGATTCAATCACTGACGGAACGTTTGGAAACCGACTATTGTCGCAGTAATCCCTGTCAAAATGGTGGAGATTGTTTGAATATTTTTGGCGGGTTTGTGTGCAAGTGTCCGAAGAATTTTGAGGTAAGGCGGAGGTGAAAAAATTCATCAAATTTTTTTCAAAATATTCTTCCTCGCCTCTAGGGTACCACCTGTGAAAAAGATGTGAACGAATGTGCCCTGTATGCGGGCACCGATTTGGGTTGCCAAAATGGCGCCCAATGTATAAATCAATTTGGGTCGTATAGCTGCATCTGCCAGCCAGGGTGGTTTGGCATCCATTGCACCCAACGTAAGGGTGATTGCCTGCAATCATCCTCCTGGGAGCTATGTGGTCATGGTACATGCATCAGTAGCAATGATACGTTCGGTTATAAATGTATTTGTGATCAGGGTTGGAAAACTACGGGGTTATTGCCAGCCTGTACCGTGGATGTCGATGAATGTGCGGAAAGTCATACTCCATGTGTTACGAAATGTATAAATTTACCGGGTTCATTTACCTGTGCTCCATGTGGCCCCGGAATGACAGGGAATGGGGTGACATGTCGGGATATTGATGAATGTGCGCAGCAGAATGGAGGCTGTAGCATGAATCCGAAGGTTCAGTGTATTAATTCTTATGTAAGTGGGAGTAAAGGGGGAAGGGGGAATTTATTTTTGAAAAATAAGTTTTAAAAATCGTTTTTAGGGTTCCTATCATTGTGGCGAATGTCCTTTGGGCTGGGTGGGAGATGGTCGCACCTGTGAACGTTCCACAACAACAACGACAGATTCCAGCTCTGCAACGGCAGTGGGTTCAATTACCACCTGTGCTACGGCAAATATTTGCCACCCCTTGGCGAAATGTAATGAAATTTCGAATACAGTGGTCTGTAGCTGTCCAGCGGGTATGGTGGGCAGTGGTATTGGACCGAATGGTTGTGTGGTGGGAACCGCACGGAATTGTGTCAATCAACCATGTTTGGTAAGTAGGACACGAGACGTGGATTTAAAAAAAAATTGTTTAAGGTCATATTTAAGGATTGGACTTCGATATAGCTCCCATACATATTTTCGTCCGATTTTATGTAAATGGTGCACCAAAGTCCCTATATATCTTTCGATTTGCACGAAATTTTGCACAGCGTACTGAATTAAGTCTATAATGGTGAGTGCTAAATTTCGTAAAAATCGGTTCTGATTTCGATATAGCTCCCATATATATTTTTGTCCGATTTTATGTAAATGGTGCCTCAAGGTCCCTATATATCCTTCGTTTTGCAGGAATTTGGCATAGCGTTCTGAATTAACTCTAGAAAGATGTGTGTTAAATTTCGTGAAGATCGGTTCAGATTTAGATATAGCTCCCATATATAATTTCGTCCGATGTTGAGTAAATGGTGAACCAAAGTCCCTAACTATCTTTCGATTTGCACGAAATTTGGCACAGTCTACTGAATTAAGCCTAGAATGATGTGTGTTAAATTTCGTGACAATCGGTTCAGATTTCGACATAGCTCCCATATATATTTTCGTCCGATTTTATGTAAATGGTGCACCAAGGTCCTTATATATCCTACGATTTGCACGAAATATGGTATAGCGTACTGAGTTAAGTCTAGAACGATGTCTGTTAAATTTCGCGACGATCGGTTAAAATTTCGATGTAGCTCCCATATATATTTTCGTCCGATTTAAGGTAAATAGTGCACCAAAGGCCCTATATATCCTTCGATTAGCACGAAATTTTGCATAGCGTTCTCACTTAAGTCTAGAACGATGTGTGTTAAAGTTCGTAAAAATCGGTTCAGATTTAGATATAGCTCCCATATAAATTTTCGTCCGATTTTATGTAAATGGTGCACCAAGGTCCTTATATATCCTTCGATTTGTACAAAATTTTGCATAGCGTTCTGACTTTAGTCTAGAAAGATGTGTGGTAAATTTCGTGAAGATCGGTTCAGATTTCGATATAGCTCCCAAATATATTTTCGTCCGATTTTATGTAAATGGTGCACCAAAGTCCCTATATATCATTCGATTTGCACGAAATTTGGCACAGCCTACTGAATTAAGCCTAGAATGATGTGTGTTAAATTTCGTGAAGATCGGTTCAGATTTCGATATAGCTCCCATATATATTTTCGTCCGATTTATAGTCGGCCCATCTCCTATATATATTTTGGTCTTTACTATATATCTTTCCTTACTGGTTTTCAATATTTTTGTATTTTCCAGAATGGTGGCACCTGCATCGATAGCGGCAGTTCCTTCAAATGCCTTTGCCCGGTGGGTTTCATTGGTGATACCTGTACCCCGGCTCCCAGCCCCTGTAGCCCGAATCCTTGTCGCAATAATGGCCGTTGTCGCCCTATTACTACCTCTACAAACCGTTCCTTCACCTGCCAATGTACGCCCGGCTTCATGGGTGAGAAATGTGAAAAACAAGCCAACGATTGTGGTGGAGTCCTTTTCGGCCAGACAGGACAATTGAAATATCCTCCCGGCTCGCTATACGATCACAACTCCCAATGTGCCTGGATAATACGCACGAATGAATCGATGGTACTGAATGTGACCTTCCATCGCTTCGAATTGGAAGATGCCACGGAATGTCGTTTCGATTGGCTGCAGATTAATGATGGCCGTTCCGCGGCCGCTCAGATTTTGGGAAGATTTTGTGGCACCCATTTACCGCTGGGTGGGAATATTATAAGTTCGACAAATAATTTGTACTTGTGGTTCAGATCGGATAATAGCACTTCGAAGGAGGGTTTTGAGCTGGAATGGAATTCCATACCTCCCCAATGTGGTGGTGTGGTAAATGTGGAGAGTCATGGCACCATATCAAGTCCTGGATCACCAGGAAATTATCCCAAGAATCGGGATTGTCATTGGCTGCTAAAGGCTCCGTATGATAAGCGCTTGAAGTTGACCTTCTTTAGTTTGCAAATCGAGAGCCATGATAGCTGTAATTATGATTTTCTGGAGGTAGGTTGGAATGGGGGAGAAAAATAGAGGAGGAGGACGACGAAATTTATTGATTTTAAAATTTCCAGATCTCCGATGCCATTTCCGGTGAAGTTGTGGAGAAATTCTGCAATTCCTCCCATCCCCAGCCATTGCTGTTGCCCACCAATGAAGCTAATGTCATATTCCATTCGGATAATGTGGGTTCGGATAGCGGATTTCAGATTTTCTATTCCCTGGAGGAGAGGCTACCCGGATGTGGAGGTATTTACACAGCACCCGAGGGTAGTATTCAGTCGCCACATATAACCCAGGATTCGTTGTCGTGTGAATACGAATTGAAGATGATGGGTAGTGAACGGATCGATATGCATTTCCAGATTTTCAAAATGGCCCAGCAGGATTGTGTGGAGGTAAGTGGAGGGTGCTGATGAAAAATTGGAAAATATTTTTTTACCATAAAATTCTTGTAGATCTACGATATCGACCCTGCCACTGAGGAGAAGTCCCTGCAAGCCAAATACTGTGGAGATTATGAGGGCATTCCGCCGCTGATTCAATCCATGTACAGTCGGGTTTTGGTGAAATTCTATGGCAAAATGGGAGCGGAATTTAAAATTAAATATATAGCTGGTAAGATGACCGGGCAGTGGAACCGGGTCCAAATTTAAGTTCATATCTTGAATATTTTTCAATTTTTTCCCTTCAAGACTGCTCCTACACCTTTGAGGCCAACGAGGGTGTGATCATGTCCTCAGGCTACCCGAAACTTGCCAACAAGGATCGCTTCTGTACCTACAAAATAAATACAGAACCAAACACCGTATTGGAGATTCATTTTGAAGACTTTGATGTGAAGGATAGCAGTGTGGAGGGGGATGCGGATTGTGCCTATACCTCATTGAGGGTGAGTAGAGCTCAAAAGAAGTGGATTTTTAAAAAATATTGTTCGCTATTCTTCTTCCCCTTCTCCACCAGATCAACGATGGCATTAACACCAATCTTATGGGACCCTATTGTGACCAAACTTCACCCGATGTCGATTTTGTATCGAAGACAAATTTCCTCAGCTTAAATCTCAAGACGGCCCTGACATCAACAGGTCGTGGTTTCAAGCTAAAATATAAAGCCATACCAACGGGTAAAACCGATTGTGGTGGGGTCTATACAAAACCGGGTTATAGTATCCGTCTACCCACCAATGATGAGGGTACCTATATGCACGATATGGAATGTTATTGGGTCATTATGGCGCCCAAGGATAAATATATTCTCATCAATTGGAAATCTTTTATGCTGGAGGAATCGATGGATTGCAGCTATGATTATGTGGAGATTTACGATAATATGGCAAATGCGGAGAATGCTAGGCCACTGGGAAAGTAAGTAGATTTTTTAAGGGCTGCACAAGGCTTGGATTTTTTAAAAAATTATTTTTAATGGTCATACTCTTCAGATTTTGCGATGCCCACAAGCCGGAATCCTTCCTCAGTCATGCCCGCATGCTGACCATTAAATTCGTATCGGATTCCACAGATGCCAGGGGTGGTTTTGAGTTGAGCTACGAATTTGTGGATAATAAAAATCAATGCAATGGCATGATACACTCCTCCTCGGGTACCCTGAGGTCACCCAATTGGCCTGCCAATTATACCGAAGATTTGGATTGTACATGGGTGATCAATACCCCTCCCGGGACACAAATGGAATTGGCCGTGGTGGTGTTCGATGTGGAAGCTTCGCAGAATTGTTCCAGTGATTGGTTGGAGATAAGGTAAGAGGGTCAGACCCGCATTTCCGAAGGTCGATGTAATGTTTTTTATTTTGTTTTAGAAATGGCGGTTCGAATCAATCCTCCCTGCTGGGCATTTTCTGTGGCAACTATTCCCAAATACCCCATGCCATACCCTCCTTTACGAACCAGATGTATTTGCATTTCCATTCGAACAGCTTCGATAATCGCCGAGGTTTCCAAATCGAATGGTATGTTTTTTCGAGTGGTTGTGGGGGTAATTTGGAGGCGGATCGTGGTGTCATTACCTCACCCTTCTACCCTAACCCCTATTCGAATAGTGCCCAATGTGAGTGGCGTATACATGTCCATCCGGGGTCGACAATACATTTTACCATCGATGATCTGGCGCTGGAGGAACACCCGAATTGTCGTTATGATAAATTGGAGATTTACGAAGGCACGACAGAACATCGTAGCCGCATAGCCGGGCTGTGTAGTTTAGATGAAAATGAAATGGGCAAGAGGCAATATGTGGTGGATAGCCATGAAGCCTTGGTGTTGTTTGTGTCGGATGACACAAATCGGGAGAGGGGTTTTTCGTTGAGTTACTATTCCAATTGTAGTGTTACCCTGACGAAGCATTATGGTGTCATAGAGAGTCCAAATTATGGGGTGCCGGTGGCCGAGTATGGTCAGGAGGTGAATTGTACGTGGACCATAAGGGCGCCCAAGGGTAATCGTATCCAATTGGAATTTACCAATTTCGAGGCAATGGAGAAAAATGCCAAACTACAGGTTATGGATGGTAATCGCAGTGTGGAGATCCATGGTATGGGTCAGACTCTCAACTCCACCACCGATACCCTGGTCATTAAACAAACTTCGAATTTATTGACTTTCCAATTGGAATATGTCCTGGTGGGTTGTATGGGTGTGTTGCGGGCTCCAGAGGGTAATTTTTCATCACCCTCCTATCCACGAAGCTACCCCAATGATATGGAATGTATATGGGAAATTATTACCCAACCGGGTCAGGGTATTGAGCTAACCATCGACAGTATGGAGCTGGAAGATTCCGTGAATTGTACCAAGGATGCTTTGGTAATATCACCGCATCGTCAAACGAAAAATCCCCGGGAGCGCCACTGTGGCCATCGAGATAATTTACAGATCCACAGTTCGAGTCATCGGATGTTTGTACACTTCTACAGTGATGGCCAGAATAATGGCAAGGGTTTTACGGGGCACTATACCACACAGAAAGCAAGTAAGTGGAGGATATTGGGGGTCCGCAATCGGAAATTTGTTAAAAAAAAAATGTTCCCTATTTTTTTCTGCAGAATGCGGTGGAAAGTTGACGGCGAAAAATGGTGTCATCACCTCACCGAATTATCCCAATTCTTACCCCGAGGAAGCTGACTGCGAATGGACGATAGAGGTTGCCGAACATCACACCATCATCATTACCATCGAAGAAATGGAATTGGAAAATTTCTATGATTGTGAAATGGATTATGTGGAGGCCACCGAATCGACGAATGATTCCGAAGAACCAGTTAGCCTCTTCAAGCAGTGCGGTGATATGGATGATGATAAACAGCTGACATTTAGAAGTACCTCGAATGTGGTGACAATTCACTTCCATTCGGATGATTCGGTATCGGCACGAGGTTTTAAGCTGAGCTATGAAGAGGTAAGCGGGAAACAAAGGGCAGAGATTCGTATCTCTCGATAGGAGGAGATTTTTTGAGATTCCGATTTGATTATTTCGAAGTTTATTTGGAGACAAAAAAATCTCTTTGGAGCCTTCCAGTTTTTTTAACAAATTTTATTCCCTCTTACCTTGCCCAGGATTGCGGTCAACGTGTCGTATTGGATGAAAGTGATGTCTTCGGCATCGACTTCGTACATCATGTACCACGAAATCGGACCTGTGAATGGCAGCTGCTGGCCAAGGATCCCAATGCAAAAATTCTACTCACATTTACCCATCTACAAATGTACCCCGCGTTGGCCTATACCTACCGCAATGAAGGAGAGTGTTTGGAAAAAGGTGCTGTGGTCTATGATGGTCAGGATGATACCGCCCCAGTGCGTACGCGATTCTGTAAGTCCCACCCACCGGACATCATCTCTCACGGCCATGCTTTGACTTTGAAATTACCCATGAATATGATATCGGAAATTATTGCCTATGCATATCAAATGGATAATTATTGTATTGCATCGCACACTTCGCTGAGCGGAAAATTCTCGACACCCTACTATCCGGCATCGTATCCGGTGAATATACAATGTGAATGGTATCTAATGCCGAGTAAAGGTAATCGCATCCAGGTGACATTTGAATCGATGGATTTGGAAGATTCGGATGAGTGTAATAACGATTATGTGGAAATACGAGAATCGTCGGGGTTGGGTAAATTTTTGGGTGTCTATTGTGGTAATCGGCTGCCGCCCACAATCAGCGGCGCAGATGATTTGTTTATTCGTTTCCACAGTAATGATGATGTTGTGGGTGAGGGTTTCTTGGCCTCATATAGTTATGGTAAGTAGGGGAGGAGAGGATGAGAAGAGGGGAAGGGGAGGGATCCGCTAGCACTCTTCCACACTTTTTGTATGTTTGGGTGTGTATATTTCATTTTTTGTTGTTCTTATCTTCCAGTGAAACACAATGAATTAAACGGCACTGAGGGCGTACTGGAATCACCTGCCTATCCTGCCAAATTCCATAGCCATGACATGTATAGTTGGCGCATAACGGTGCACAAGGATTATGTTGTCCTGCTGACCATTAAACATATTGTGGATACGGATATCCCATATATTAAGGTAAGTGAAAGCTTAAAAATCTAAAAAGGGAGGTCGAAGTAAGGACCTCCGACTATATGGTACCCTACATCACTTTGGGTATATGCAGGAGTTCATTATAAAGGGTGCGAACCTCCGTACTTTGTTTATATGCCAAATATTATATTCTTCAAAAGAGATTGGGACTTTTGGTACGTCAAATACGGGAAATCCGTCGAAGGTATATCTGAGGGTCTTATAAAAATCCGAGTCGATTTGAACGAAACTCAACACATTTCATTCTAGACTCAATTCAGGACGCTGTGCAAAATTTCGACCCGATCGGACATATTTTGGGTTCTTGAGACGCCATTTACATCAAATCCGACGAAGTTATATATGGGAGCTATATCGAAATCAGAATCGATTTCAACGAAACTTAACACACGTCGTTCTAGGCTCAATTCAGGTCTCTATGCAAAATTTCGTCTCAATCGGACAAAAGTTGGACCTTTGGAGCACCATTTGCTTGAAATCGGACGAATTTTTATGTGGGAGCTATATCCAAACTGAGCCTATTTCAAAGAAACCTTACACATATTATTATAAGCATATTTCAGGACGCTATGTAAAATTTCGTCGCCATCGGACAAAATTTGGACCTATGGGGCTCCATTTACGTAAAATCGGACGAAAATATATATGGGAGCTATATCCAAAACTGAACCGATTTCAATTCAACTTAACACACATCACTCTAGGCTCAATTCAGTCGCTATGAAAGATTTCAACTCGTATCGAACACTTTTCAGGGTGGGCCACAAAGAACGTTTCCTTCGATTTTGTAGTATTTAGAGATTTTTTAGAAACTTTTACCCAGTCGATATGGCTCTAATTTGATATTTTAGGTTCTCCTTAGGTGGCAAGTCGCTTTACCAAAAATTATTCACACCGGTCCACTTTTAGGCTTGGCCTCCATATAACGACACTGCCGAAGTTGCGGATTTTTTAC
Source organism: Musca vetustissima (assembly GCF_032173495.1). Classification (NCBI taxonomy): domain Eukaryota; kingdom Metazoa; phylum Arthropoda; class Insecta; order Diptera; family Muscidae; genus Musca; species Musca vetustissima. The sequence continues at coordinate 167,789 of NW_026876413.1, read as the reverse complement.
ACATTTTCCTATCGAATTTGCTGTAATTTGGTATTTTGGATTCTCATGGGACAGGAAACTTCTCTACCAAAAATTATCCATATCGATCAGGTTTTAGGTATAGGCCCCATATAACGTTACCCTTCGATTTGTGGTATTTTAAGAATAGTGAACAAATTTTCGAATCGGACTGGCTGAACTTTGATATATTGGATTCTCATTTGGTAACAAATCTTTGTACCAAAAATTATGCATAACGGGCCATTTTTAGTTATGGTTCCGCATATAACGGTACCTCGGAATTTGCGGAATTTTGAGAATTTTTGGGCACGATTCTCAATCGATTTGGCAGTAATTTGATATTTTGCTTTCACATTGGGTACAAAATGTCCCTAATAAAAATTATCTATATAGGTCCGCTTTTAGGGGTAGTTCCCAAAATCCGATTTTCCATATTTTGAGGATCTTGAACACGTTTTTCAATCAAAATGGCTGTAATTTCATATATTAGTTTCTCATGGGGTAGATGATCAGCCTACCAAAAATCCTGCACATTGGTCCATATTTTGGTATGATCACAATAAAGCGGTACTTCCGATGTTGCGGAATTTTGAGAATTTTTGGTATTTTAAGAATTGTGAACAAATTTTCGATTCGAACTGGGTGAAATTTGATATATTGGGTTCTCATTTTGTAACAAATCTTTGTACCAAAAATTATGCATATCCGTCAATTTTTAGTTATGGTTCCGGTACCTCTGAATTTGCGGAACTTTTAGAGTTTTTGGGCACGATTCTCAATCCAATTGGCAGTAATTTAATATCTTGCGTTTACAGTGGGTAGAAAATGTCCCCACAAGAAATTATCCATATAGGTCCGCTTTTAGGGGTAGTTCCCATAATCCGATTTTCGATATTTTGAGGATCTTGAACACGTTTTTCAACCGAAATGGCTGTAATTTCATATATTAGGTTCACATGGGGTAGATTATCACCCCACCAAAAATCCTGCACATTGGTCCATATTTAGGTGGTGATCACAATAAAGCGGTACTTCCGATGTTGCGGAATTTTGAGAATTTGGGACTCATTTTTTTGTTCGAGTTTCCTGTAATTTGATATTTTGGGTTCTCATGATGTGGCAAAAATCCCTACCAAAAATTATCCACATCGACTCAATTTTAGGTATGGATCTCATATAAAGGTTCTTCCGAATTTGAGGAATTTTCAGGATTTGGAATACGTTTTTAAACCCAATGGACTGTAATTTGATATTTCGGGTTCTCATTGGTTGGCAAAACTCCCTACCAATTTTTGTCCACATCGGTTCACTTTTAGTTATAGACCTCCGAATTATGGGACCTCCGATTTTCGATATTTTGAGCTTCTTTGACACTGGGTTCAATGGAATATGCTATAATTTAATATGTAGGATCCTAAAGGGATAAACAATCACTCTACCAAAAATTATCCATATCGATCGATCTTCAGGCTCTACTATTTTCGGATATATATATAAAGTTCCCGCAACCAATATCGTCGTTCTGAAAGGTATAGGTGGAATTTCCCTACCGAAGTAGCTGTAATATGGCATTCCAGGTTCAGGGAGGGTCACAAATACCAACGGAGAACATTTTTAATGTAGGACCCCATATGCAGATCCAATCCAATTTTCGGTGCTTGAAAGGTTTAAGTCGGGTTATTCCTACCCAAGGGGTTGGAATTTTACATTTAAGGTCTCTGGAGCGAGGAAAATATCTTTGCAGAAAATTTTCGATATAGGCTCTATATGCAGATCCCGCACAATTTTCGGTTTTATTAGCATTTTCCTGATGTAGTGGCAAAAAATGTTCGGATCGACCGAACTTAATGTCCTTTTTACTTGTTTTCCTTGATGTATATTTAATTTTTTCCTTCTCCTCTTTTTCCATTCCAGTTCTATGATGGCTACTCGGACATTGGGGCCCCCATCGATTATGCCACCAAGCATGTGGTCCAAACCAATACCAACATCTTGTATATGACCGCCCAGCGAGGCCCCTTCCAATTTGAATGGCAACAGCTGTCGAAGCAGGCGGTACGCGACAATCAAACTGCCGAACGTATTGCGGAACTGTGTGGTAGTCAAACCTTGCGGGTCAATACCTCTCTCTTCTTCCACTCCCCCGGCTATCCGACGGGATATGCTCCCAACTTGAAATGTGCCTGGACGGTGATGCCCAATGATCCCAGCCGCCATGCTGTGGTGACATTCCTAAAAATCGATCTGGAAGAATATGCGGAATGTTTTGCGGATTATATCAGAATTTCCTCAAGTTCCGATTTAGAAAATTGGCAAACCTTGGATACAATGTGTAAAAAATCGTCGGATAAGGATCATAAATATCATGGTAGTCCATATTTGAAAATTGAAATGATAACCGATGCGGGAGTAAATAAGACGGGATTTACTTCGTTGATCACAACAAAATGTGGTTCGGAATTGTCAGGGCGTAATGGTTTTGTCAACGTTACCCTGGAGCGGAGTAATAATTATAATACGGAATGTGTATGGACCATCAAGGTGAGGCAGGGTAGGAGAATACGCCTGCAGTTTTTGGATTCCGTGCTGCAGGGCCAATTTTCGCCCGGGAATTGTAATGTTTATTTCCTGCTGCGCAATGGTATGGATGAGGATTCTCCATTTTTGGGCAAGGGGAAATATTGTGAAAATAATATCACCGATATTCTCGAGACATCGTCGAATCGGGCCTATATTAAATTTTCGAGAAATGGTTTTCCCGGTTTTCGAGCTTCATTCCGCTACGAGGAAATTGGCCATGAATGTTCAAGGGAAATAGTACTGAATGAAAATACCAAGTTCGATGTGGAGCAGGTTATCCGTTCTCCGAATTATCCCAATATACCCAATCCGCATACGGAATGTTTGTGGAAGATCCGAGCACCGCTGCATCGCACGATAACATTGGATTTTTATGGGGAATTTGATTTGGTAAGGGGCAGTGGAGCTGAAAATACCTGCGATTTGGAATATATACAGGTAAATGATGGCCATTCGGAGTTATCACCCATGATGGGTCGCTATTGCGGTACCACCAAACCGAATTCGCTGCGTTCGACAGGCAATGTTATGCGCCTGCTCTACTACACAGATGCCTTGGAGCCTCACAAGGGCTTCCAGGCCAAGGTTAGTTTGAGCCGCTGTGGTGGTTATTATTATGAAGAGGAGGGTGTGGTCCAAGCACCCGATGTAAAATTGAAACCCGAGGAAAAGGAGCTCGAATGTGTCTTCACCATTGAAACAGAACTCGGCACGACCATCCACATATCGATGGATAAATTAAAGACCCGAGAACAGGATGAAGATGATAAGGATTGCAAGGAGGGTACCCATTTGGAGTTGCAGGAAATTGATGCTTTCACTTCGGGTTTCGATAACATTACCGATACCCTGATTCTATGTTCCCAGGTTGGTAGCAGCTACATTGTGGAGACAAATAAATTGGTGCTGCGCTATAAGATTCGAAATGGCTATCACAATCCGGAAGCCTTCCAGGTGACCTATAAGGCGGTGGGTTCACGTTGCGATCAAACCATTGAGGCTTCGCAGGGCATTCTGCAGACTCCCAATTATCCGCTGGGCAACAACATGCCCATACAATGCTCCTGGCATATTTTGGCGCCCAAGGGTACTAGGATTAAGGCGGAATTCTTAGATTTCGATATGGGTTCGGAGGAGGCCATGGGCAGGGTGCATCGCAGGATCCTATTTGCCAATGATTTCAAGATGACTTCGATAATTGAGAGAATTTCAAATAACCCTCCTGCGGCTATTTATTCCACAGATAATACCATGGGTATTGATGCCCTGATTTTATCCTTTAGTCGGAATCGCGGATTTAAATTGAAATTCACGGCCTATGAGCGATCGATACATTGTCGGCCCTTATGGTTGGATCGCCAGTCCAAAGAGCTACAGGTTTTGAAGTATCAAAGGGACAACACCACCGCTGTGTATTGTAGCTATCCCATCAAGGTGGACTATAATGAGACCGTGTCCGTGCGGATCACCAAGGAGGAGAGGTATCCCAAGAACCAATATCTACCCTTCGGATGCCAGTACTTCAGTCCTCTGCAGTTGTATGTGGGAGAGGAGAGGTTACTACCCTCACTGATGTGTTCAAATGATACCCAGCCTTCGTTTAGGTTACCCTTCCCCTCCCGCCTGGTCCTAAATGGCAATGTGCGGAATTCTCTCAAGGAATTGGAGTTGCAATACACCCTTTACAAATGTGGCGGAATTTGGTCTCTATATTATTATGATGAGTTTAATATAACCCAACCGGCAATGGCTGGTCATCGAGGACCCCTGGAGTGTGCCTGGGCCGTGTGGTCCTCCATAGGGGATAACACCACGCCGCCTAGCTTTGACGAGCTTATCGAAGATATACAAATCGATTTGTCGCTGAGCACCAATTTCAAGGGGAAATGCGAAGAGGAGTATCTCCTAATCTACAATGGACCCAATCAGAATTTCCCCCACCTGGGACGCTACTGTGGTGAGAGTGTGGCCCGCGATCTTGTGGTAACCGGAGGAGGAGTCTTTGTTGAATTTATTAGCCTCGAATATAATAACCAATCCACCTTTAATCTCTCCCTACGTGAGGGTAGCGGCTGCGGTGGCAAACTCACCTATCCCTATCGTCAGATTCGTGTCAGCTATCAGTATCAGGATAATGTGGAGTGTATTTGGGAGCTAGAGACGGAACCAGGTTTTCATTTGGCTGCCATTTTTGAGGAACGATTCTTTATCGAAGCCAGTGCAAACTGCAGCAAGGACTACCTACTCTTCCAGGAGAAATCCCCTGAAGGTCAGTGGCAGGATTTGCAGAAACTGTGTGGTCGCAATCCGCCACGCATGATCAACACAACCTATACGCAGATGAGGATGATTTTCCGCACAGATGGCAGTGTGAGAGGTGATGGCTTTACCGTTAACTTCGAGCGGAATTGTGGTGGTCTGCTCTATGCCACAAATGATCTGAAGCAGATTTCCTCTCCTGGCTACCCGACGGCCTATTTACACAACCTGGTGTGTAATTACACCATTCTACCCTCTCCTGAAATAAATCACACGGAATCGAATAGCCTTTATTTGCGCTTTATAGAATTCGAAGTGGAGGATGCCCCGACCGTAAAATGTCTCTTTGACAATGTGACCATAACAACCACCGATATGTCCGGTAATGCCATCCACAATGTGCTCTGTGGCCGAAAGCGGAACTATGAAGTGCGTTCGAAAAATCCCATTCACGTGATCCTTCGAACCGACTCCAGCTATGGCTCCAAAGGTTTCCTAATGGAATATGGTCATAATAAATGTGGAGCCACAATTACCAACAGTTCGAAGATAGAATCTCCACGAGATTCCGCAACCAAAATGTATCCACATTCGAGTAAATGTTCCTGGTTGCTGAAGGCCCCAGAGAATCATAAAATCATTATCAAATTTGAGGAGTTCAATTTTGAAGGCCAGGGTATGTGTACCTATGATGGTGTGGAAATCTACAAGGGTCTCAACACTGTGGAGGATCAACGTTTGGCCAAATTCTGCGGCAATTTGACGGGAAAAATCCCTCCCATCACCATAAGTCAAAATACCGCACTGATACATAGCTTCTCCGATGAACGTGATGCTTCAACAGGTTTCCGGGCCCTGATTAGTTTCATAGCGAACTGTGATAATACGATACACCTTACGGCCAATAATAATACCTATGAATTTACCCGCTTCTCTGGGTCCTATGGCAATAATTTGGATTGTAGCTGGCTCTTCACGACCACACCGGATCGCCAGCTGCAGGTTGAGTTTAGCAGCTTCCATGTTGAAAGTTCGGAAAGTTGTACAAATGATTATCTCGAGATTAAAGATGGTCCGGGACTGTTTGCCGATACCATAGGGGTATTTTGTGGTCATGATAATCCCAGTCCATTGGTCTCATCGAGGCACTCGATGTTGATGCGTTTTGTTAGCGATGCTAATGATACGAGTACCGGATTTATGGCGAAAATTAAATCTGTGCCGAGGATGTGTGGTCAACATGTGTATGAGCTGAACGGCAGTGTGAAGGTGAGTTCGCAAAATACCGAAAATCTGATAATAAAGTGTTTATTAATGGTTCCGCGGGACGTATGAGTGGTGACAGTACGTATACGCCCAATTGATAGCATTGAGGTGTATAAGTGCTGACGTTACTAATACGCCTTCTGAGCATTTAAAAAAAAATATATTTAAAAAATCTACGCCTTATGGGTAGCCCGAAAAAAATTATTTAAAAAATCTACGCCTTATGGGTAGCCCGAAAAAAATTATTTAAAAAATGTACGCTACCATAGCCCGAAAAAAATTATTTAAAAAATCTACGCTTTATGGGTAGCCCGAAAAAAAATTATTTAAAAAATCTACGCTTTATGGGTAGCCCGAAAAAAATTATTTAAAAAATCTACGCTTTATGGGTAGCCCGAAAAAAATTTTTTAAAAAATCTACGCCTTATGGGTAGCCCGAAAAAAATTATTTAAAAAATCTACGCCTTATGGGTAGCCCGAAAAAAATTATTTAAAAAATCTACGCCTTATGGGTAGCCCTAAAAGGCTTTCGTCTTAATCTGCATAAGGCGTATAAGTAGCGTCAACACTTATCCGCATCGAAGTACCATTTTAAGAGACTTTTTATCGTACATTGGGTCGTACCAGTTCTGTCACCACTTATACGCCTCAGGGGATATGAGTTCGGAATTTTATTGCTTAAAATTATTTTCTTTGTTCTTTCCAGACCGCCACAATATCTTCTCCCGACGATGGATCGGGCAAATATCCCAACAATCTGAATTGCATTTGGAAAATCAAGAGTGACAAGAATATCCATTTGACATTTGAAAAATTGGATATAGAGGTGAATGGGGCCAATGACTCATGCTCCGAGGATTATATCAAGATCATCAATGGGGATGTAAGTATTTAGATCGGGTTGGGGGATGAAAGGAAACTTTAATAATTTATTTCTCTTTGCGCCATAGGATACCCAAGTCATTGACAAAGGATTGGGCACCAAGCTGATCTACAATGGCTACGACAGGAATTCGAATCCTTATGATATTTCCGATTTTGGTACAGAGCATATCTATTGCGGCAGCCATATACCGGATGATTATTTTTCATCTTCGAAATCGGTGTTTGTGAAGTTCAAGAGCAATGACAAGGTGGCGAAGGGAGGATTTAAGCTGAAGGCCACCATGGCGGAGGGTAAGTTTTAAGATAAGAAACTTAAAAACGAGTAGATTTTGAGTGTCTCTTCAATTGCAGGTTGTTTCCGCAACTTCACCGGCACCCAGGGACGCATTAAGCTTGCCGAATCCACAGATCATTGTGATATCTATATCAAATCCCCGGCGAATACTTCGCTGAGTTTGTACTACAATGAACTGATGTTTTCGGAATATGATTGTGCTCAGGAATTTATGGAAGTGTACGATGCCAGAACAAATACTTCCTTGCAAAAATTATGCCAATATGTAGAAACCGGAAAATCTCTATTCACGAATAGTAATGAACTGCGTTTGAATCTCAAGCTGAATGGTTATTATACCCAAATAGATTTTACCTATTTGGCTAGCAGCGAGGGTCCTGGTTGTGGTGGAGATTTATATAATACAGCTGGTATTATCACCAATCCTTTCTATCCGAATAATGTTCGCAATAATTCCGACTGCCGTTGGAATATTCGTGTACCGAGTAATATGAAAGTGTTGTTGCGATTTATTGTCTTTAATATGGGTGCGAAGTCGACGTGTCATACGGATTATTTGCAGTTGATTGAGTATGACAACTTTGTTGGCGGCCGTCCCGAGGGTGAGGGTAAAGTCGTAAGACAATTTTGTGGTGAGGTATGTCTTCCAGGTTCCTATATATCATGAGAATATTTTTTGTAAACTGTATATCTTTCTGTGTATTTTACAGGATGAACCGAAATTGTATACCAGCACGGGTAATTATGTCACTGTACGCTTCCATAAAACGGTTAATTATGATGGTACCGGTTGGGTTCTGCAGTTTTCGGCCGCCCAATCGGATTATATACAACTTATAAAGAGTTATATATAAATAATAAAATATATAAATATGAGGAATTGTAATAGAAAGAAAAAAAAAATAATTTTATGGACCATGGTGCGTATATATGTTGTCGTTATGTATACGCCACGTATGTCCATTCAGATTAATTTATTATTATTAATTACTCACTTTAATGCTAATAAATAAAAATAAATCATTTAAAAAATCCACGCCTTCTAGGGCTCAAGAAAAAAATTTTTTAAACCAGTAAGGGAAGTAGTAAATTCGGACTGGGCCGACTATATGATACCCTTCACCACTTTGGGCATATTCTACATATGTATCCTAACAGACGTCGCCTATTCGAAAGATAACTAATTTCAGTACGTCGTGTCAATAAATTTACATTATATAGGATAAAAACATATGTGGGAGCTATATCTATATCTGGACCGATCTTCACGAAACTTAGCACACATCATTCTCGACCTAATTCAGTGCCCTATGGCAAATTTAGTGCAAATCGAAAGTTATATAAGGACTTCGCGGCACCATTTACATAAAATCGGACGAAATATATACGGGAGCTATATATAAATCGGGACCGATTTTCACGAAACTCGCCACTCATCATTCTAGACTCAATTCAGTACCCTATGCCAAATTTCTTGCAAATCGAAAGTTATATAGTGACTTCGGTACGCCATTTACATAAAATCGGACGAAACCATATATGGGACCTATATCTAAATCTGGACCGATTTTCACGAAACTTGACACAAATAATTCGAGGCTCAATTCAGTACGTTATGCTAAATTTCGTGCAAATCCAGGAATATATAGGGACTTTGCTGCACCATTGACATAAAATCGGACGAAAATATATATGGGAGCTATATGTAAATCCGAACCGATTTTCCCGAAACTTAGCACACATTATTCTAGGCCCAATTCATTACGATATGCCAAATTTCGTGCAAATCGAAAGTTATATAGGGACTTTGGTGCCCCATTTACCTTAAATCGGGCGAAAATATAAATGGGAGCTATATCTAAATCTGAACCGATTTTCACGAAACTTAGCACACATCATTCTGGACCTAATTCAGTACCCTATGCCAAATGTCGTGCAAATCGAAAGATATATGGGGACTTTGGTGCCCCATTTACCTTAAATCGGGCGAAAATATATATGTGAGCTATATCTAAATCTGAACCGATTTTCACGAAACTTAGCACACATCATTCTAGGCTTAGTTTATTACGCTGTGCCAAATTTCGTGCAAATCGAATGATATATAGGGTCTTTGGTGCACCATTTACCCTAAATCGGACGATAATATATATGGGAGCTATATCTAAATCTGAACCGATTTTCACGAAACTTAACACACATCATTCTAGACCAAATTCATTACTCTGTACCAAATTTCGTGCAAATCGAAAGATCTATAGGGACCGTTTACATTAAATCGGACGAATATATATATTGGAGCTATATCCAAATCTGAACCGATTTGTTACGAAACTTTGCACACATCATTCTCGACCAAATTCAGCACCCTATGCCAAATTTGGTGGAAATCAAAAGATATATAAGGACTTTGGTGCACGATTTAGATAAAATCGGACGAAAATATATGTGGGAGCTATATCTATATCTGGATCGACCTTCACGAAACTTATCACACATAATTATAGACCTCATTCAGTACCCTATGCCAAATTTCATGCAAATCGAAAGTTATATAGGGACTTTGCTGCACCATTGGCATAAAATCGGACGAAACTATATATGGGAGCTATATATAAATATGAACCGATTTTCTCGAAACTTAACACACGTCATTCGAGATTCAATTTACTACACTATGCAAAATTTCGTGCAAATCGGAAGTTATATAGGGACTTCGCGCCTCCAGTTACATAAAATCGGACAAAACTATATATGGGAGCTATTTCTAAATCTGAACCGATTTTCACGAAACTTAGCAAATATAATTCTGGACCAAATTCAGTACCATATGCCAAATTTCGTGCAAATCGAAAGATATATAGCGACATTGGTGACCCATTTACCTTAAATCGGACGAAAATGCGTATGGGGGCTATATCTAAATCTGACCCGATCTTCTTCAATGTCAATAGGGTTCATTCTTGGGCCAAATAAGTGACTTGTGGCAAATTTCATCCAAATCGGATAATAAATGCGGCCTGTACTTTTTTACAATTTAACATCTACAGACGGACGGACATGCATAAATCGACTCAGAAAGTGATTCTATACATATTCTTAAAAGGAACCCTGGTTCTATCTCGTTTCCTTTTGCCTGTTACAAACATATGCACAAAGACATAATACCCTGTGTGGTGAAGGGTATAAAAATCCACGCTTCATAAGGCTCTCAAAAAAAGTATATATATATATATAAACCAGTGAGCGGAGCAGTATAGTCGGACGGGGCCGATCATACGATACCCTACACAACTACCACGGAATTTTAACTTTCTGCGGATGTATTTTCCGAGCTTGGGCAATATTTCGTGATATTTGCTCACTCTAGCCCGATTAGAGATCAACAGCACCTCTTCGCTACACTGACATATTTTCCGAATATCACTCATATTCAGTACAACGCTTCTAGTTAATTGTCCAGATTCACTTCACCGTGGGTTGTGTTGTGATTTTTGGCTTATTATTGGCATCGCATCGAAAAAACACAAAAAATATAAGTATTCGGTCCATTTCATCCCATAAGTATAATCTAATCATCACCAAAAGTTATATGCGTTGTCCTCGACCATAACTAGAACCTCATGGCAAATTTCAAAGCGATCAGCGCTATATTTCCGCTTATTACATAAGCATCATCAATCAAAACAGGCATGCTTATTCTTTGGTCCGATTCCCTTCTGCATGTAATATGTTCGGACCATAATTGCGGTCTCTGGAGCGACCAGAAAAACCGACAAAAATTAAGTATTTGGTCCATTTCATCCCCTAAATATTAACCGATCTTTTCCAAAAACAATAGGGGTCTTCCTTGGCCAGAACCCATCCTACATGCAAAATTTCATGAAGATTTGTCCATAACTGTGTCCTTTATCGTGTTTACAAATTATAATGGACAGACGGACGGACACACAAGTCTAGATCGAGATATGACGATCGGTATACTTAAAGGTGGGTCTAGGACCAATATTACAACTTTACGTTACAACTTTTGGGGCTGCACAAAGCCATAATACTCTGACAACATAGTTGTGTAGGGTATAAAAATCCACGCCTTCTAGTGCTCAAGAAAAAAAACATAAGTAGCCCGAAAAAAAGGATTTCAAAAATCCACGCCTTATTCAGGAAGTTTTAAAAAATCGTATATTTGTCCATTAGGTCGTATTAGTGGTGTCGTTACTTATACGCCACCCAGGTCTATAGCAAATCTACTCTATTTTGCTGCCTAGTTGTTCATCTCGGAAACGAATCAAATTGTATTTTCGTATGGAATTTTCTCTATCGAGGTAGTATACTCTTTTGGCCAGAATCACATCAAGAAATCCCCCATGAAATGTCCAAAATATAGCATTATTAATTGAATTAATAATTCTACGATGACAAAGAATACGATAAAGAGGAAGCAGATAAGAAAAGCAATAATGTGACCATAATAAAACATTTTTCCAACGAACCAAAGGACACTCATTTCTCTCAGACGGGACGGACACAACTAAACATATTTCGTATAATACCACCACTATGTCACATATGAAAGTTTTTGGCTGCAGATGTATTGTACAAGAGCTTCTGGCCAAATAAACATCGAAAAAGAAATGGTGATGTGGGGGGGGGGGGGAATACAACATATTCCACGAAAAACGGATGTTTGTCCCCGAAATTTGAAAAGAAAACACAAAACATTGTTTGTCAATCCAGTTAGATGACCGAGCGCCCACAGACGGAAACATAGGCCAGCCGGAAGCCGGATGTCTTTAATGAAACCATATTTCCTGATGTGTGTTGCAAAGCAATACACATAAGTTACAAGAGGAAGTTCGTTGTATGGGTGGTGTACCATATTGTCCACTAAATGCTGACTTTTGATGAGGCCCACCACCCGCACAACCAATAAACAACCGTCAAAAATACAATACACGTGTGTGTGACCACTTAAAATGATTTGTAATGAAAGCCTAGACATGACCAAATGTCACGTTAAAATAGCAACAGGGGATGTGTACGAAATTTTGATGGCCACTTACTGCAGGAGGGGAAAAGGACTGACAATTTTTCAGGACAATTGTATTTGATTGTAGATATTAAATTCAAATGTAATTATTAATAAAAATAAAATAAACAGATTTTTAAAATGATGTGCTCAGGTGCGTATAACTACTGTCGTACATCATACGCCATCAATATTTATATTTACTTTTAAAACCTCACGATTTACAGGTAGCTCGAAAAATATTATTTAAAAAAATCCAGGAAAAATATTAATAAAAAATTCAAGGCTTATAGGTAGCCCCAAAAAATTATAGAAAGAATCCACTTTTATACGTAGCTCAAAAATATTATTTAGAAAATCTATACCTTATGGGCAGACCAAAAAAAATTATTTAAGAATTTCACGCCTTATAGGTAGCTCGAAAATAAAAATATTTTAAAAATCCATACCTTATAGTATTTAAAAAATCCACGACTTATAGGTAGCTCGAAAAATAGTATTTAAAAAATCCACGCCTTATAGGTAGCTCGAAAAATAGTATTTAAAACATCCACGTCTTATAGGTAGCTCGAAAAATGATATTAAAAAAATCCACGCCTTATAGGTAGCTCGAAAAATAGTATTTAAAAAATCTACGCCTTATAGGTAGCTCGAAAAATAGTATTTAAAAAATCCACGCCTTATAGGTAGCTCGAAAAATGGTATTTAAAAAATCCACGCCTTATAGGTAGCTCGAAAAAATAGTATTGAAAAAATCCACGCCTTATAGGTAGCTCGAAAAATAGTATTTAAAAAATGCACGCCTTATAGGTAGCTCGAAAAATGGTATTTAAAAAATCCACCCCTTGTAGGTAGCTCGAAAAATAGTATTTAAAAAATCCACGCCTTATAGGTAGCTCGAAAAATAGTTTTTAAAAAATCCACGCTTTATAGGTAGCTCGAAAAATGGTATTTAAAAAATCCACGCCTTATAGGTAGCTCGAAAAAATAGTATTGAAAAAATCCACGCCTTATAGGTAGCTCGAAAAATAGTATTTAAAAAATCCACGCCTTATAAAACTTGAAAATAAAACGATTTGTATATTATGGTGCTTTGGTGCGTATAACTACCGTCATCAGTTATACGCCACCCATCTCCATTTCTTTATTCCGGTTCATTCACCTCATTATCTTCCATCTTATCTGAGAGGGAAAAAACCAAAAATTAATTATTAAACAAAAACTATTACATTATTTATTAATTTTATTATTGGAAAAAAAAATAAAATATTTTTATCATCCTTCATCTCCGATATTATTAATGAATTTTTCGAAACATTTGCCACAGAATGTATTGTCAATTTTTATTACACCAACAACCACAACAACAATACGCGACATGTTGTCTAGTTAATATCGAAACGAAATCGTATCGTAACGAAACTAAAGTTATCATTTATTAAATCAGACCTCCTGTGAGCAGCAATCTGTGCTATTTGTTAAAGGTTTGTCGACCAGAGTCAGTCTACACGTGCAAAACACGACCAGAACAACATCTTGGGAATGAACCGAGGATAAAGGCCAAGGTTTTGTTATCTTTTCGGAATTATTTGTTTGTATGATGGCAGGGGGTTTTGGAGGATTTTTTTTTATCTGCTCAGATTGTCATGGCATTGGCATCTGCATACAATATGAGATTTAGAGGTAAATTGGCAGAAAAAAAAATCTGTCCAATACAAAAAGGATTTTTTTTGTAACTTCAAAATGACAGAATAAGTTATGAATGTAAATGATGTTGATGCCTAAAGGTAAATGGCTGCTATTCTGAGATTTCTTAAAGGGCATTATAATATATATAGAAAAAGAAAAATATATATGAAAATTTACAATTCAGCATAGTAAAATTTTATTTGGGGAATTTTATTAGTGATTTGAGAATCTATGAAGAAAAAAACACAAACAACTTCTAATGGTGCATTAGTTCGTATAAGTAGTGACGTTACTTATACGCCGCATGAGACCAAATAAGCAATGAATTATTTATAAAGCATTGTACATTTTTTAAACATATTTGTTCGAGACCTCATATACGACGTGGATTTTTATATCCTACACAACTATGTCGTCAGGGTATTATAGCTTTGTGCAGCCCCAAGAGTTTGTAACGCCGCGAAATATTGGTCCTAGACCCACCTTCAAGTATACCGATCGTCATATATTGGCTAGCTGTGTCGATCTAGACATGTGTGTCCGTCCGTCTGTCCATTACAATTTATATATATATTTACTCCTGAAGGACATAGACCCGAGAAGTTGATAGTATATCCATTGATACCAATTGTATTGTCGTATGTACTCGGATTTGGGTGTTACACGTAAATATTTACAGATGCTTACATATTCAAATATTATTTAATAAACCAATACCACACTAGAAGGCGGAAATAAAGACCTGATCGCTTTGATATGTTCCATGTGGTTCCAGTTATGGTCAAGGACAACACCTATAATCAGATAATAATTTTGGGTTGAAGTGGATCGAAAACTATTCTTTTGTGTTTTTTTTTTCAATTCGGCTACAATTATAAGCCGAACATCACAACACAAGCCACGGTGAAGTGAATCTGGACAACTAATTAGAAGGACTGTGCTGAATATTGGAAATATTCGGAATATATGTCAGTGTAAAGAAGAGGTGCTGGTTTTTCATGGTCCTATATAAGGCGTGGGTTTTTATACCCTTCACCACACTGTGGTACAGGGTGTTATGTCTTTGTGCATATGTTTGTAACAGGCAAAAGGAAATGAGATAGTCACATGGTTCCTTTTGAGAATAAGCATAGAATCAATTTCTGAGTCGATTTACGCATGTCCGTCCGTCCATCCGTCTGTCTGTCCATGTTAAATTGTAAACAAAGTACAGGTCGCATTTATGATCCGAATTGGATGACATTTGGTATAGGTCACTTATTTGGCTCAAGGACGAAACCTATTGAAATTGGGAAAAATCGGCCCAGATTTATATATAGGTCCTATATATATTTTAGTCCGATTTAATGTAAATGGTGTATATATCTTTCGATTTGCCCGAAATTTGGCACAGCGTAATGAATTAGGTCTAGAACGATGTGTGCTAAATTTCAGATGTACATATAGCTCCCATATATATTTTCGTCCGATTTAAGGTAAATTGGGCACCAAAGTCCCTATATATCCTTTGAATTGCACGAAATTTAGCATAGCGTAGTGGATTAAGTCTAGAAAGATGTGTGTCAAATTTCGTGAAAATCGGTTCAGATTTAGATATAGCTTCCATACATATTCAGATTTTAGGTAAATGGTGCACCAAAGGTCCTATATATCTTTCCATTTACACGAAATTTAGCACAGAGTAATGAATTAGGCCTAGAATGATGAGTGTTAGGTTTCCTGAAAATCGGTTCAGATTTAGATATAGCTCCCATGTATATATTCGTCTGATTTTATGTAAATGGTGTACCAAAGTCCCTATATTTATTTCGATTTGTACGAAATTTGGTATAGTGTACTAAATTAGGTCTAGAAAGATGTGTGTCAAATTTCGTGAAAATCGGTTCAGATTTAGATATAGCTCCCATATATATATTCGTCCGATTTTAGGCAAATGGTGCACCAAAGGTCCTATATATCCTTCGAATTACACGAAGTTTGGTATAGGGTACTGAATTGGGCCTACAATGAGGTGTGCTAAGTTTCCTGAAAATCGGTTCAGATTTAGATATAGCACCCATATATATTTTTGTCCGATTTTAGGTAAATGGCGCACCAAAGTCCCTATATATCTTTCGATTTGCACGAAATTTGATATAGTGTACTAAATTGAGTCTGGAATGACGTGTGCCAAGTTTCGAGAAAATCGGGTCAGATTTATGTATAGCTCCCATATATATTTTCGTCCGATTTAGTGTAAATGGTCCAACAAAGTACCTATATATATTTCGATTTGCACAACATTTGGCACAGCGTAATGAATTAGGTGTAGAATGATGTGTGTTAAGTTTTCTGGAAATCGGTCCAAATTTAGATATAGCTCCCATATATATTTTCGTCCGATTTTATGTAAATGGTGCACCAATGTCCCTATATATCCTTAGATTTGCACGAAATTTGGCATATCGTACTGAATTATGTCTAGGAAGATGTGTGTTAAATTTCCTGAAAATCGGTTCAGATTTAGATATATCTCCCATATATATTTTCGTCCGATTTAATAGAAATGGTGCACAATGTCCCTATATATCCTTCGATATCTTTCGATTTGCACGAAATTTGGCACAGCGTAATGAATTAGGTCTAGAATGATGTGTGTTAAGTTTCCTGAAAATAGGACCTGATTTAGATATAGCTTCTTTATCTGACCAAATGAAAAATTTAGTATCGCTTGCAAAATGCCATGTTTATGGATCCAATTTCATTTTACTGCTCCTTTAAAAATGTGACGTCTGTTAGGATTCATCTGTTGAATATACCCAAAGTGGTGAAGGGTGTCATAAAGTCGGCCCATTCCGACTTTACTACTTCCCTTACTGGTTTTTTGTTTAAATCATTTTTTCATGGTTGTTTTTTTACCAATTTGTTTTGGGCTATCCAGAATAATCTTATCTTTATAGAAAGTATTTCTTCTATTTTTCATGATGCATATCCGCAATTTTTATACTGAGTAGATTGGTGTGTATGTATGGCGATGGTCAGATAATAATAATTGCCTCATTCTTTATATTTTTTGTGTTTTGTTTTTTCTCTACCAATTCTAACACCTGTGCCCTATATATAATTGAGGTGGTAGGTGGCTAGGAGGGCAGCAATATTTTCCCTATACAAACATGCCTTACTAGTTAAGGAGACCATGGAGGTGGTGATGATGTTAGTCCTGCTATCTTTTTTCCTTTATTTTGATGTGATTTATGTTATCAAAGGCTCCATGTTGGGTTGTGTTGAATTATGTTCGGATGTTCTTCCTCAAGTTTTTTTTTTGTTCGTTATGAAAAAAATATAATTTCATAGAGTAGAGATTCAAAAACAAAAACAAAAGTACAACAACACATAAATTGCATTAAATTGTGTGAAAATTACAGCCATAAATAAGCCAAGTCTAGGTGAAAATTTTCTTTCTACGCATGAATGATTGCTAATATCTTCACAAAAAAAAATAAATAAATAAGAATAATAATAAATATGTAACGAAGACCTATGACTGTTATTTTGTCAACAACTTATTTGAGTTGAGTATATGTAAGAGTGTGTGTGTATGTGTTCTCTTCAGATTTGGGTATCAGACACATACAAACATTTTTTTTCTGCTTAATGGGCAAATGTCACCGAATTTAAATTGACCTTGAAATTGTAGCACAAAATCGGATTTTATTTTTTTTTTTTTGCCTTTTTAGGAGGAGTGGCAGGTATATTAAGTTTTCATCAGGCCAGAGCATTTTTCCCAGAAATACAACTAATTACTTCTTGGAAATAAATCACTGGGATTGTCATTAGATTATGACTACTTGAAAAAATATTTTATAAAATATACACACTTTATGGCTACTGGAAGAAATATTTCAGAGACCAGTAAGGAAAGGAGTAAAGTCGGCCTGGGCCGACTATATGATAAGCTTCACAACTTTGGTAGATTCAACATATATATCCTAATAGACGTCGCCTTTTCGAAGGAATATTAAGATGAAATTGAACGAACTTAAATATGTAATTTTATCTATATGTGAACCGACTAACATCAATCCGTACATGGATTATGAAACCTATGCTATTTTTCATTTCATTCAGGCAGATTTAGAGTCGTTTGCCTACAAAGGGACAAACTTATTTAAATCGATTTATAGCAAACTTAATACACTCTATTCGGTATGCCGCACTGTTCAAAATTTAATCTCAATCAGACACCCGTGCGCAATATATATGGAAGCTATAGCTGCATCTGCACCAATTTCAACAAAATATAATAACGTCATTAAAAATTCAATTTGAAACGTTGTGCAAAATTTCGTGTTATTAGGACAGACATCAGGAGTTTGGTGCACCATTTTTGTAAAATCGGAAGAATATATATATGGGAGCTATTTAGAAATCTGAACAGATTTTTCCGAAACTTACCACATAACATTCTAGACAAACTTCTGTACGCTACGCCAAATGTCGTCCAAATCGAAGGATACATAGGGACGTTGGTGCACCTTTTACATAAAATCGGACAAAAATGTATTAGAGAGCTATATCTAAAATTTAGCCGATTTTAACGACACTTAGCTCACATAATTTTAGACCCAATTCGGTTTGCTATGCCAAATTTTGCACAAATCGAAAGATATATATATGAACTATGGTGCACCATTTACATTAAATAGGACGAAAATATATGTGGGAGCTATATCTAAATCTGAACCGATTTTCACGAAAATTAGCACACACCACTATAGACTTAATTCACTACGCTGTGAAAAATTTCGTGCAAATCAAAAGATATGTAGGGACTTTGGTGCTCTATTTACCTAAAATCGGACGAAACTATATATGGGAGCTATACATAAATCTGAACCGATTTTCACGAAACTTGGCAGACATCACTCTAGGCTCAATTCAGTACGTTATGCGAAATTTCGTGCAAATCGAAGGATATAAAAGGACTTTGGTGCACTATTTATGTCGAAATCTGAACCGATTTTCGCGAAACTTGGCAGGCATCACTCTAGGCTCAATTCAGTACGTTATGACAAATTTCGTGCAAATCGAAAGATATATAGGGACTTTGGTGCACCACTTACATAAAATCGGACGAAACTATATATGGGAGCTATATCTAAATCTGAACCGATTTTCACGAAACTTGCCAGACATCACTCTAGACTCAATTCAGTACGTTGTGCCAAATTTCGTGCGAATCGAAAGATATATAGGGACTTTGGTGCACCATTCGGACGAAAATATATATGGGAGCTATATCTAAATCTTAATCGATTTTCAGGAATCTTGGCAGACATCACTCTAAACTCAATTCACTACCCCATGCCAATTTTCATGCAAATCGAAAGATATATAGGAACTTTGGTGCACCATTTACCTTAAATCGGACGAACATATATATGGGAGCTATATCAAAATCTGAACCGATTTTCACGAAACTTGACAGATATCAATCTAGGCTCAATTCAGTACGTTATGCCAAATTTCGTGCAAATCGAAAGATATACAGGGACTTTGGTGCACCATTTACATAAAATCGGACGAAAATATATATGGGAGCTATATCTAAATGAGAACCGAGTTTTCCCAAATAGGGTTCGTCCTTGGGCCAAATAAATGAGCTGTGCCAAATTTCATCCAATTCGAATTACAAATGCGACTTCTTCTTTGTTTACAATTTAACATGGACAAACAGATGGGCAGACGAACGAACGGACATGCATAAATCGACACGGAAAGTGATTCTATGCATATTCTCAAAAAGAACTATGGACCTATATCGTTTCCTTTTGCCTGTTACACAAATATGCACAAAGACATAATACCCTGTACCACAGTACAGTGAAGGGTATAAAAACCCACTCCTTATGGGAAGCCTGAAAAAAATAATGTAAAAAATCCCCGCCTTATAAGGACCATGCAAAATTATTTATCAAATCCATGCCTTTTATAAGGCATCCCATACAATTTTTTTAATCTACGCCTTTTTATAAATCTACACCTTGTATAGATCTTTGAAAACTATTTTTTTAAAAAATCCGCGCCTATGGATGACCCCAAAAAAATATTAAAAAAAAGCCCTCATTCGATTACTTAACATTTTCCGCAGGTAAAAATAAATTTCCCTTAAACTTTTTGGCCAAATTACAATTTTAGTGAAATGTTTATCGCCCAAGAAATTTGCTGGCACAAAAATCTGACCCTTATAATCCCATCTAAGACCTATAATAGCAGATAATATTTCGTTAAGTTAAGTTAACACTTTGTTGGATGATAATTTGACCCTCCTCAGACAAATTAGGCAATTTGTTCGTATTTTAATCTAAACTTGAATTCAAGTCTTCACACTAAGCTGGCATTTTTATCTCTTCCAGCAATTGTGCGTGTGTGGGGTGTGAAGTTTGTCAGGATATGTAATCATGTAGTTATGTGTGTCTGTGTCTGAGCCCAATATTAAAGTGACTTTAATGGGTTTTCTTTTTGGCAATGTATAATCCATCTCCCTCACACACATACACACACTCTCTCCCTCGCCCCTATCCTTTTCTCCTGTTTCTCTGTGTTACATTTCCTGACATATATTGGCAAAAGGAAATGACATTTTTGTAAATGTCAAGGCGGTTGAAGTGCAAGATTTTGTTCCATGCACAAATAAATTATATTGCATTGGATATAGACAGGGTGGGGAGGATTTACAAAAAATAAAAAAAGAAAAAATAAAAAAAATATATAAAAAACATTAAAATATATTAAACAATTATTACAATTTAAAAAATATTAAAAAAAATATTTTTTAATAAAAAAATATAAATTTTTTAATATTAAAAAAAAAAAAAAAAAATTATAACACACTATTTTTTTAATTAAAAATTTTATTTCCCATTAAAAATGTATAATTTTTTATTTAATTTCTTTTTTATTTAAATATTTTTTTTTTATTTTTTCACATCACTTTTGTCGTACCCTGTACAAATGCTGTTACATTTGATAACTATACTACCAATATTGTTATTGCCTTTTTACTTGCTCTACTGACAATTGTTATTATTGTTAGTACAGGATTTTTTTCTCCAAAATATCCTCCATTTGATGGAGATGTCCATTTGCTGTTCTGGACAATCGAAAATCAACAGTGGGAGGGTAACAGGATTTATCATATGAAGCCATGCATCGTAGGGTTCGACAATGGTAGAGGACATGAATTTTTATTATTCAGTAGCTGTCTGGTGAATAGAAAAAAATTTCTATGGAAAAAATAAGTTAAAAAAATTTCCCATGGAAAATTAATCTCTTCAGCAGATGCTGAATTGGAACTTAAAAAAATATTCTTTAAAAAAATCCACGCCTTGTGTAGACCCTTGAAAAAATATTCTATAAAAAATGCACGGCCCTTAGAAAAATATTCTTTAAAAAATCCACGCCTTTAAAAAGATCTCCTTTAAAAATCCACGCCTTGTGTAGACCCTTTAAAAAGATCTCCTTTAAAAATCCACGCCTTGTGTAGAACCTTTAAAAAGATCTCCTTTAAAAATCCACGCCTTGTGTAGACCCTTTAAAAAGATCTCCTTTAAAAATCCACGCCTTGTGTAGACCCTTTAAAAAGATCTGCTTTAAAATTGAAAAAATATTCTTTAAAAAATCCACGCCTTATGTGGACCGACCCTCGAAAAAAATATTCTTTAAAAAATCCACGCCTTATGTGGACCGACCCTCGAAAAAAATATTCTTTAAAAAATCCACGCCTTATATGAATGGCCCTCGAAAAAAATATTCTTTAAAAAATCCACGCCTTATGTGGACCGACCCTTGAAAAAAATATTCTTTAAAAAATCCACGCCTTATGTGGACCGACCCTCGAAAAAAATATTCTTTAAAAAATCCACGCCTTGTGTGGACCGACCCTTGAAAAAATATTCTTTAAAAAATCCACGCCTTGTGTGGACCGACCCTTGAAAAAATATTCTTTAAAAAATCCACGCCTTGTGTGGACCGACCCTTGAAAAAAATATTCTTTAAAATATCCACGCCTTGTGTAGACCGACCCTTGAAAAAATATTCTTTAAAAAATCCACGCCTTGTGTAGACCGACCCTTGAAAAAATATTCTTTAAAAAATCCACGCCTTGTGTAGACCGACCCTTGAAAAAAATATTCTTTAAAAATCCACCCCTTGTGTAGACCCTCGAAAAAATATTTAAAAAAAAATCCACGCCTTGTGTAGACCCTCGAAAAAATATTTTAAAAAAAAATCCACGCCTTGTGTAGACCCTCGAAAAAATATTCTTTAACAAATCCACGCCTTGGGAAGGTCCTTAAAAAATATTCTTTAAAAAATCCACGCCTTAGGAAATATTCTTTAAAAAATTCACGCCTTAGGAAATATTCTTTAAAAAATCCATGCCTTGTGTGGACCGACCCTTGAAAAAATATTCTTTAAAAAAATCCACGCCTTGTGTAGACCCTTGAAAAAATATTCTTTAAAAAAATCCACGCCTTGTGTAGACCCTTGAAAAAATATTCTTTAAAAAAATCCACGCCCGGTCTGAGGCCTTGAAAAAAATATTCTTTAAAAAAATCCACGCCTTGTGTAGACCCTTTAAAAAGATCTCCTTTAAAAATCCACGCCTTGTGTAGACCCTTTAAAAAGATCTCCTTTAAAAATCCACGCCTTGTGTAGACCCCTTAAAAGGATCTCCTTTAAAAATCCACGCCTTGTGTAGACCCTTTAAAAAGATCTCCTTTAAAAATCCACGCCTTGTGTAGACCCTTTAAAAAGATCTCCTTTAAAAATCCACGCCTTGTGTAGACCCTTTAAAAAGATCTCCTTTAAAAATCCACGCCTTGTGTAGACCCTTTAAAAAGATCTCCTTTAAAAATCCACGTCTTGTGTAGACCCTTTAAAAAGATCTCCTTTAAAAATCCACGCCTTGTGTAGACCCTTTAAAAAGATCTCCTTTAAAAATCCACGTCTTGTGTAGACCCTTTAAAAAGATCTCCTTTAAAAATCCACGTCTTGTGTAGACCCTTTAAAAAGATCTCCTTTAAAAATCCACGCCTTGTGTAGACCCTTTAAAAAGATCTCCTTTAAAAATCCACGTCTTGTGTAGACCCTTTAAAAAGATCTCCTTTAAAAATCCACGCCTTGTGTGGACCGACCCTTGAAAAAATATTTTTTAAAAAATCCCCGCCTTGGGAATCCACGCCTTGTGTGGACCGACCCTTGAAAAAATATTCTTTAAAAAATCCACGCCTTGTGTGGACCGACCCTTGAAAAAATATTCTTTAAAAAATCCACGCCTTGTGTGGACCGACCCTTGAAAAAATATTCTTTAAAAAATCCACGCCTTGTGTGGACCGACCCTTGAAAAAATATTCTTTAAAAAATCCACGCCTTGTGTGGACCGACCCTTGAAAAAATATTCTTTAAAAAATCCACGCCTTGTGTAGACCCTTTAAAAATCCACGCCTTGTGTGGACCGACCCTTGAAAAAATATTCTTTAAAAAATCCACGCCTTGTGTGGACCGACCCTTGAAAAAATATTCTTTAAAAAATCCACGCCTTGTGTGGACCGACCCTTGAAAAAATATTCTTTAAAAAATCCACGCCTTGTGTGGACCGACCCTTGAAAAAATATTCTTTAAAAAATCCACGCCTTGTGTGGACCGACCCTTGAAAAAATATTCTTTAAAAAATCCACGCCTTGTGTGGACCGACCCTTGAAAAAATATTCTTTAAAAAATCCACGCCTTGTGTGGACCGACCCTTGAAAAAATATTCTTTAAAAAATCCACGCCTTGTGTGGACCGACCCTTGAAAAAATATTCTTTAAAAAATCCACGCCTTGGGAAGGTCCTTAAAAAATATTCTTTAAAAAATCCACGCCTTGTGTGGACCGACCCTTGAAAAAATATTCTTTAAAAAATCCACGCCTTGTGTGGACCGACCCTTGAAAAAATATTCTTTAAAAAATCCACGCCTTGTGTGGACCGACCCTTGAAAAAATATTCTTTAAAAAATCCACGCCTTGTGTGGACCGACCCTTGAAAAAATATTCTTTAAAAAATCCACGCCTTGTGTGGACCGACCCTTGAAAAAATATTCTTTAAAAAATCCACGCCTTGTGTGGACCGACCCTTGAAAAAATATTCTTTAAAAAATCCACGCCTTGTGTAGACCGACCCTTGAAAAAAATATTCTTTAAAATATCCACGCCTTGTGTAGACCGACCCTTGAAAAAAATATTCTTTAAAATATCCACGCCTTGTGTGGACCGACCCTCGCCTTGTGTGGACCGACCCTCGGAAAAAATATTCTTTAAAAAATCCACGCCTTGGGAAATATTCTTTAAAAAATCCACGCCTTGGGAAATATTCTTTAAAAAATCCACGCCTTGGGAAATATTCTTTAAAAAATCCACGCCTTGGGAAATATTCTTTAAAAAATCCACGCCTTGGGAAATATTCTTTAAAAAATCCACGCCTTGGGAAGGTCCTTAAAAAAATATTCTTTAAAAAATCCACGCCTTGGGAAGGTCCTTAAAAAAATATTCTTTAAAAAATCCACGCCTTGGGAAGGTCCTTAAAAAATATTCTTTAAAAAATCCACACCTTGAAATAAAAAATATTCTTTAAAAAATCCACGCCTTGGGAAGGTCCTTAAAAAATATTCTTTAAAAAATCCACGCCTTGGGAAGGTCCTTAAAAAATCCACGCCTTGGGAAGGTCCTTAAAAAATATTCTTTAAAAAATCCACGCCTTGGGAAGGTCCTTAAAAAAATATTCTTTAAAAAATCCACGCCTTGGGAAGGTCCTTAAAAAATATTCTTTAAAAAATCCACGCCTTGGGAAGGTCCTTAAAAAATATTCTTTAAAAAATCCACGCCTTGGGAAGGTCCTTAAAAAATATTCTTTAAAAAATCCACGCCTTGGGAAGGACCTTAAAAAATATTCTTTAAAAAATCCACGCCTTGGGAAGGACCTTAAAAAATATTCTTTAAAAAATCCACGCCTTGGGAAGGTCCTTAAAAAATATTCTTTAAAAAATCCACGCCTTGGGATTCTTTAACAAATCAACGCCTCGGAAAGGCCTTGAAAAAATATTCTTTAAAAAATTCACGCCTTGGGAAGCCTTTGAAAAAATATTCTTTAAAAAATCCACGCCTTGGGAAGGCTTTGAAAAAATATTCTTTAAAAAATCCACGCCTTGGGAAGGCCTTGTAAAATATTCTTTAAAAAATCCACGCCTTGGGAAAAAAAATATTCTTTAAAAAATCCACGCCTTGGGAAGGTCCTTAAAAAATATTCTTTAAAAAATCCACGCCTTGGGAAGGTCCTTAAAAAATATTCTTTAAAAAATCCACGCCTTGTGTGGACCGACCCTCGGAAAAAATATTTTTTAAAAAATCCACGCCTTGGGAAATATTCTTTAAAAAATCCACGCCTTGGGAAATATTCTTTAAAAAATCCACGCCTTGGGAAATATTCTTTAAAAAATCCACGCCTTGGGAAATATTCTTTAAAAAATCCACGCCTTGGGAAATATTCTTTAAAAAATCCACGCCTTGGGAAAAAATATTCTTTAAAAAATCCACGCCTTGGGAAGGTCCTTAAAAAATATTCTTTAAAAAATCCACGCCTTGGGAAGGTCCTTAAAAAAATATTCTTTAAAAAATCCACGCCTTGGGAAGGTCCTTAAAAAATATTCTTTAAAAAATCCACACCTTGTGTGGACCGACCCTTGAAAAAATATTCTTTAAAAAATCCACGCCTTGGGAAGGTCCTTAATAAAATATTCTTTAAAAAATCCACGCCTTGGGAAGGTCCTTAAAAAATATTCTTTAAAAAATCCACGCCTTGGGAAATATTCTTTAAAAAATTCACGCCTTGGGAAGGTCCTTAATAAAATATTCTTTAAAAAATCCACGCCTTGGGAAGGTCCTTAAAAAAATATTCTTTAAAAAATCCACGCCTTGGGAAGGTCCTTAAAAAAATATTCTTTAAAAAATCCACGCCTTGGGAAGGTCCTTAAAAAATATTCTTTAAAAAATCCACGCCTTGGGAAGGTCCTTAAAAAATATTCTTTAAAAAATCCACGCCTTAGGAAATATTCTTTAAAAAATCCACGCCTTGGGAAATATTCTTTAAAAAATCCACGCCTTGGGAAGGTCCTTAAAAAATATTCTTTAAAAAATCCACGCCTTGAAAAGGTCTTTAAAAAATCCACGCCTTGGGAAGGTCCTTAAAAAATCCACGCCTTGGGAAGGTCCTTAAAAAATATTCTTTAAAAAATCCACGCCTTGTGTGGACCGACCCTCGGAAAAAATATTCTTTAAAAAATCCACGCCTTGGGAAGGTCCTTAAAAAATATTCTTTAAAAAATCCACGCCTTGGGAAGGTCCTTAAAAAATATTCTTTAAAAAATCCACGCCTTGGGAAGGTCCTTAAAAAATATTCTTTAAAAAATCCACGCCTTGGGAAGGTCCTTAAAAAATATTCTTTAAAAAATCCACGCCTTGGGAAGGTCCTTAAAAAATATTCTTTAAAAAATCCACGCCTTGGGAAGGTTAAAAAATATTCCTTAAAAAAAAAATATTCTTTAAAAAATCCACGCCTTGGGAAGGTCCTTAAAAAATATTCTTTAAAAAATCCACGCCTTGGGAAGGTCCTTAAAAAATATTCTTTAAAAAATCCACGCCTTGGGAAGGTCCTTAAAAAATATTCTTTAAAAAATCCACGCCTTGGGAAGGTCCTTAAAAAATATTCTTTAAAAAATCCACGCCTTGGGAAGGTCCTTAAAAAATATTCTTTAAAAAATCCACGCCTTGGGAAGGTCCTTAAAAAATATTCTTTAAAAAATCCACGCCTTGGGAAGGTCCTTAAAAAATATTCTTTAAAAAATCCACGCCTTGGGAAGGTCCTTAAAAAATATTCTTTAAAAAATCCTCGCCTTGTGGTGGTGCTTAAAAAATATTCTTTAAAAAATCCACGCCTTGAGGTGGTCCTTAAAAAATATTCTTTAAAAAATCAACGCCTTGTGGTGGTCCTTAAAAAATATTCTTTAAAAAATCCACGCCTTGTGTAGACCCTTGAAAAAATATTCTTTAAAAAATCCACGCCTTGTGTAGACCCTTGAAAAAATATTCTTTAAAAAATCCACGCCTTGTATAGGTCGTTAAAGAAAAATTCTTTAAGAAATCCACTCGTTGGAAGGTCCTTAAAAACTATTCTTAAAAAAATTGCACCTCTTGGGAAGTCCTTAAAAATATTCTTTAATAAATCCACGCCTTGGGAAGGTCCTTAAAAATATTTTTTAATAAATCCACGCTTTGGGAAGGTCCTTAACATATGTTTTTAAAAAATCCACGCCTTGGGAATGTCATTAAATATTCTTTAAAAAAAGCCACCTCTTGGGAAGGTCTTAGAAAATGTCTTTAAAAAACCAGGCCTTGGGAAGGTCCCCCAAAAGAATCGTTTAAAACTCCACGCATTAGGAAGTAAAATATTCTTTGGAATATTCCTGCCTTCTGTAGATCCTTTTAAAATACTCCCTCCTTGACAAAGTACTTGAGATAGGACTTTCAACCTAAGCACATGGATAAAATTTGTTTGTGGTATATTTTCGTGATTTTATTTAAAGTAACTGCATTCACACTCATGTGTCCATTAAATAGTTGAGTTCGGTCAATGAGCTTAAAAATAAAAATGTGTACGCTGAGAAAAATTTTAAATTCAATTTTTACACATAAAAAATATTATTTTAGTTACCATTTTTTTTTTTTTTTGAAAAATTATTATTTAAATAATTTGTGAAAAATGTTTTGTTTTTACTTTTTTTTGGGCTAACCACTTTAAAAAATTCCAGTATGGGTTTCATGTTGAAAATATATATTTTAAATAAGGCAGTCTATTGGTAGATTCTGAAATTATTTTTGAAAATTCCGTTTGTTAATGATAAACATTGAAAATGTTAAATTTTGTTTATTCGTACCATGGTGCGTATGACTATTATTAATTACGAGTAATTTTAATAAATCAGCAATAACTTCGAAAGTTACTGGTCAATTTCAAATTTTAAGACATTTTTGTAAACTAGACACATTGGTCTTCCACCTTAGTATTTTTTCTTCCTTGATCGTCATTCGTTTCTGTGTTAAATAATGCTTACTAAAATATTTTTTTTTTTTTATTTTTGAAAAAAAATTAAATCTTTCTCTCAGTGTATTTTTATGTCAGTGTGTGAGGGTGTTCCACATATCAATATTTTTTTAAATGATATTTGACCAAAACAACCAATTTTACCAGCCAGCACATTCCTACCCATGATGATGATAGTAACTATCGAGTCGATGTAAACCTGGTTTCGAAACGAGAACAATTTTTCCCCTCCATTAATGTTGTGGATGAATGTTTTTCCATGGAAAAACCCATAAACAGTAATTGTATTTTGGACGGAATATGAAACTGTGCTTGTGGGAATTATACAAAGCGAACTGATGATGGAAATCAGGTAGCCAGTGAGCGTTCAATGGAATGTTAAGGAGGGGAGATTACAGCACCTTGCCATCAAGGTAATTTCGAAGAACAATATGAAAATGTATTTTTTTCGGAACTTCTGTTGGCAACAGTTTTTGATTTCGTTTTTCATTACGTTCATTAGAAATGTTTTAGTTTTTTTTTTTAATTTAAAAACAAACAATCATTCATGATTTTTCATGTTTAACATACATGAGTAAATTATCTTGTCCTGCTGTAAGGACATCAAAAATTGTTGATGTTGGTTATTTTCAATCTTTAGTTTTCATCTTCTACCTACATAGAAAGGTGAACACACAAATTCCAATTTCATTTTGCTATGACATACCAATTTCAATTCTATTATTGTTTTGGTTTATTTCTTTCTACATATGTTCCCACAAAGAGTAGGCCAAGAGACTTCTGTTATTCCTTATATGTATACGCACAGCAGGTGGTAGTCCCATTCTTTCCCTTTTACTCTTTTGAAGTGTGTGTGTGTTACACACACACTGACACTTGACAAAAATATAACTCTTGCATGCAAAAACTAAAAATGTAAAAAATTCCAAAAGAGAATGGACAGAAAGGGAGGGAAATATGCAAACCAAAAAAACCTCCTCCCAATCCGCACCATAACAAAAAAAAAAACTGTAACGCAATGAATTTCCATTTTAATTTGTTTTTGTCTGGCTTTGCAAAAATGGGATATATTTCCATGTTATGTTTTTCATATCGTTTTTTTTTTGTGCTGAGTTCCTATTTGCATTTCTGGTATGATACCTGTCCAATTTCATTGTTTTCACCAGCACAGCATCAGCTGCAAAATGCAAATATGAAACTCCGAATCGGAATTGTTAATTGAAATTGTATACATGTATATTTGTATGAAACCAAATTCCATTCATCACTCTCTGCCCTTGTTCTCTATTACGGGCAGAATTCTGGGATTAATTATGCTCAAAGCAAGTAGGTAGTCAAAAAAATAAAAATTTCAAGTTACGATGTGAAATAATATTCTTTAAAAATGTCCATATTTTACGAAGGTCAATGAAAAATATTTAAAAAAGAATCTCCTGAGAGTGATTATATTTAAATAAATTAAAATTTCACTTCTATGGGCCATGGTGCGTATGACTATTTTTAATTATGAGTATTTTCAATAAATCAGCAATAACTTCAACAGATCTTGGACAATTTTTAATTTTAAACTGTTTTTGAAAACTAGACACATTGTTCTTCTAACTTCATCACTTTTCTTCCTCTAACCTCATTCGCTTCTAATCATACAATGCTTATTTATTTGGAAAATATTTTTGATCCTGTAAAATATTCTTTTATATTTTTTTTGCCAAAGCTTTAAAATGTTTTCCTTTTAGGAACAAAGTTTTTAATGTCCTTTAATAACACACGGACTTTTGAAGATCCGGAAAATATTAAAAAAAAAACAGTGAGCGGAGCAGTATAGTCTGACGGGGCCGACCATATGTTACCCTACATAACATCCACGAAAAACTAACTTTCTGTGGATCTATAATCTGAGCTTGGGCAATATTTGGCGATTTTTGAACCATCTGGTCCAACTAGAGGCCGACAATTATTACTAACGTTCAGTACAGCCCTTCTAATTACTTGTCCAGATTCTCTTCTCTTGTGTTGTGATCTTCTTATTCCCATTGGAGCCTATAGATCGACTCGAAAAAACACAAAAAATTAAGTTTTCGGTCCACTTTATCACCATATAATTATCTGATCGTCACCGAAAATTGTAAGCGTTATCCTTGACATAACCGGAACTTCATGGAACATTTTAAAGCGATCAGCGCTATATTTCCGCCCTCTAGTGTGGTAAAGGGTTACTAAATAATATCTGAATACATAAGAACCTGTAAATATTTAAGTGTAACTCCCACATCTGAGTACATACGACCATTTGGTATCAATTTAAAGGTCAACCACTGCCCTTGGATGCACCAACAACTCTTCGGGTCTATGTCCTTCAGGGGTAAATCTGTACGCTGTAGAATAAAAATTTTGTAATTTTCACACAAAAGTCAGGGTCCATTTGAACTGCTAAATATTGGCCGATCATAATCAAAACAGGCATGCCTATTCTTTGGCCCGATTTCCTTCTCTATGCAAAAATTCGTGTTATTTGGACCGTAATTGCGGCCACTAGAGCGACCAGAAAAACCGATAAAAATTAAGTATTTGATCCATTTCATCTCCTAGATATTTACCGTTCTTTATACAATAGGGGTCTTCATTGGCCAGAACCCATCCTACATGCATAATTTCGTGAAGATTGGTCCAAAACTGTGGCCTGTATCGTGTTTACAAAATATAA
Organism: Musca vetustissima; assembly: GCF_032173495.1. Lineage (NCBI taxonomy): Eukaryota > Metazoa > Arthropoda > Insecta > Diptera > Muscidae > Musca > Musca vetustissima. The sequence continues at coordinate 136,907 of NW_026876413.1, read as the reverse complement.
TGGACAGACGGACAGACGGACACACATGTCTAGATAGACTCAGCTAGTCGAGATATGACGATCGGTATACTTTAAGGTCTAGGACAAATATTTCGCGGCATTACAAACTCTTGGGGCTGCACAAAGCTATAATACCCTGACAACATAGTTGTCCAGTATTTGGTGAATTCGGAAAATTTTTTTTAATGCCATTTTTTGTGGATGCTGAGAAATGTTTCCAGTAATCCAAGGCTTTGATAGATCCATACATTTTTTTCATAAAGCCCCAACTAGTTAAATTTTATTCCTCCGAACAATGGTGCGTATGACTATTTTTAATTATGAGTATTTTCAATAAATCAGGGATAACTTCAATAGATCTTGGACAATTCTTAATTTAAGACTATTTTTGAAAACTAGACAAATTACTCTATCAACTCCGTAACTCTTCTAACTTCCTGAAAAATATTTTTCTATAAAAAAACAGCCTGAATGAGACCCGAAAAATATTTTTTTTATAAAATACCAACCTGAATGGCCATTGAAAAATATTTTTCTATAAATTTTTTTTACTACATAGTTTTCCCCAATTTCCTCCATCACCCAGACCAAAACTTCTAGATAAAGTAATTAAAAATTCATTTCAATATTTTCTCTAATAATAATTTGATAGATCCAGAATTGTTTTTTTACATAAAGACCCCACTAGTTAAATAAAAACCATAAAAAATTAAATTTTATTCCTGCGGACAATGGTGCGTATGACTATTTTTAATTATGAGTATTTTCAATAAATCAGCTATAACTTCAATAGTTCTTGGACAATTTAAAATTGTAGACTATTTTTGAAAACTAGACAAATTACTCTACCAACTTCGTAACTCTTCTAACTTTCTGAAAAATATTTTTCTATAAAATCCCAGCCTGAATGAGACCTGAAAAATATTTTCTATAAAATCCCAACCTGAATGGGCATTGAAAAATATTTTTCTATAAAATTTTTTTACTACTGATCTACCACATAGTTTCCCCAATATCCTCCATGACTCAGACCAAAACTTCTATATAAAGTAATTAAAAATTCATTTTAATATTTTCTCTAATAATAATTTGATAGATCCAGATTTTTTTTTCTTTTACATAAAGCCTCCACTAGTTAAATAAAAACCATTAAAAAATTAAATTTTATTCCTCCGGACAATGGTGCGTATGACTATTTTTAATTATGAGTATTTTCAATAAATCAGGGATAACTTCAATAGATCTTGGACAATTCTTAATTTAAGACAATTTTTGAAAACTAGACAAATTACTCTATCAACTCCGTAACTCTTCTAACTTCCTGGAAAATATTTCTCTATAAAATCCCAGTCTGAATGAGACCTGAAAAATAGTTTTCCATAAAATCCCAACCTGAATGGTCATTGAAAAATATTTTTCTATAAATGTTTTTTACTATTGGTCTATAACATGGTTTTCCCCAATTTCCTCCATGACCCAGACCACAACTTCCATATAAAGTAATTAAAAATTCATTTCAATATTTTCTCCAATAATAATTATACAATATACCATTCAACCATGTCGAACAGAATTGGCATCATTAGCTAAAATACACAAAAAAAAAAAATTAACCATAATTGAAATTAATATATTAAGGTGATGACAGTTCTAGTTAGACCACTAACTGCCATGAAAGTTGTTCCGTGTTGTATTTTCCTGACCTTGACAATTTGCAATTTAACCTCGGCCTTGAAGGCCAAATTCACCAAATTGGAATGTTTCGAATATGATAAGCCATTCGCCACAATACCCAAATGTTATTTGAAGGCCCTGTCGCGCTATCGTACGGCATTGAATGTTCATGTGGCCCTGCATCAGGTTCCCGTGAATAATGTTTCGGTAAGGAAGCCAATTCCTAATATATTTTTTATTATTATTATTTTTTGAAATATCTCCTCTTGTCTTCCAGTTCAATGGCGCCTTTTACCAAAAAAGTAACAATGGCTATCGACCCTTGATGTACAATAACACAGTGGATTTTTGTAGTTTCTATAAAAATCCAAATCGTTTTGTATTTTGGAAAATAATATTTTTCAACATTATTGCGCCGTCATCAAATATCAATCACACTTGTCCATATAATGTAGGTTGTTCGGAATTTATAGCAACAAAAATAATTATTTTTTTTTTTATTTTTTCTTCCTAGCATGACATTATTGTCAAAAATTTAATATTAGATGGAGAAATGTTTCGAATGATACCCTTCCCGCCAAATGAATATTCGTTCAGGATAAAAGTTGCAGCCTATAATCATGATAAGGCTGAAATACGTGCAAATGTACAGATCATGGAATAAGCGGAGGATTCAAAATTAACACAATAAATGTAATTACATTTTAAAATATTACCAACAGACCCTAAAAATTTTAATTTTATTTCTCTGAACCATGGTGCGTATGACTGTTTTTAATTCGGATATTTTTAATAAATCGGCAATAACTTCAACAGATGTTGGACCATTTTAAATTTAAGATTATTTTGGGAAAATTGAGACTTTGCTCTACCAACTCAATAACTTTTCTAGCCATCTTAAAGAAAAACCACACCTTTAATGCGGCCCTAAAAATATATCACGTAAAATGTTGATGGATCCTGAAAAATATATTTTCTAATCCACCCCAGCATTTGGTGGGCCGTAAAAATATTTTTAAACTTTTCCAGCAATTGGTGCATTCTAAAAAACATTTATTTTAAAGTCCGCCTGTTGGATCCAGAAAAATAGTTTTTTTTTATACCCTTCACCACACTGTGGTACAGGGTACTATGCCTTTGTGCATATGTTTGTAACAGGCAAAAATAATCGAGATAGACCCATGGTTGCCTTTGAGAATATGCATAGAATCACTTTCTGAGTCGATTTATGCATGTCCGTCCGTCTGTCCATGTTAAATTGTAATTGAAAAAAAATCGGTTCAGATTTAGATATAGCTCCCATATATAGCTTCGTCCGATTTAAGGTAAATGGTGCACCGAAGTCCCTATATATCTTTCGATTTGCACGAAATTTAGCACAGCATTATGAATAAGGTCTAGAATGATGTGTGTTAATTTTCGTGAAAATCGGTTCAGATTTAGATATAGCTCCCATATATAGCTTCGTCCGATTTAAGGTAAATTGTGTACTAAAGTCCCAATATATTTTTCGATTTGCACGAAATTTGTCATAGCGTAATGAATTAGGTATGGAATGATGTGTGTAAATTTTCGTGAAAATCGGTTCAGATTTAGATATAGCTCCCATATATTTTCGTCCGATTTAAGGTAAATGGTGTACCAAAGATCCTATATATCTTTCGATTTGCACGAAATTTGGTACAGCGTACTGAATTAAGTCTATAATGACATGGTTTTGTGTTAATTTCTTTGTCGGATCCGGAAAAATAATTTTCTCATAAATCCACGCCTTCCGGATACTTGAAAAAATACTTTTTAATAAATCTACGCCTTAGGGCTACTTGAAAAAATATTTTTTAATAAATCCACGCCTTGGGGCTACTTGAAAAAAATATTTTTTAATAAATCCACGCCATAGTGCTCCTTAAAAATTACTTTTTAATAAATCCACGCCTTAGGGCTACTTGAAAAAATCCATTTTAATAAATCCACGTCTTCCGGATACTTGAAAAAAATACTTTTTAATAAATCCACGCCTTCCGGATACTTGAAAAAATACTTTTTAATAAATCCACGCCTTCCGGATACTTGAAAAAATACTTTTTAATAAATCCACGCCTTCCGGATACTTGAAAAAATACTTTTTAATAAATCCACGCCTTCCGGATACTTGAAAAAATACTTTTTAATAAATCCACGCCTTGAGGCTACCTGAAAAAATATTTTTTAATAAATCCACGCCTTAGGGCTACTTGAAAAAATATTTTTTAATAAATCCACGCCTTAGGGCAACTTGAAAAAATCCTTTTTAATAAATCCACGCCTTACGTCTACTAGAAAAAACATTTTTTAATAAATCCACGCCTTACGGTTAGGTCTTTGAAAAAATATTTTTTAATAAATCCACGCCTTGAAAAAATATTTTTTAATAAATCCACGCCTTGAAAAAATATTTTTTAATAAATCCACGCCTTGAAAAAATATTTTTTAATAAATCCACGCCTTGAAAAAATATTTTTTAATAAATCCACGCCTTGAGGCTACTTGAAAAAATATTTTTTAATAAATCCACGCCTTGAGGCTACTTGAAAAAATATTTTTTAATAAATCCACGCCTTAGGGCTACTTGAAAAGAATACTTTTCACATAAATCCACGCCTTAGGGCTACTTGAAAAGAATACTTTTCACATAAATCCACGCCTTCCGGATACTTGAAAAAATACTTTTCCATAAATCCACGCCTTAGGGCTACTTGAAAAAATATTTTTTAATAAATACACACCTTAGGGCTAATTAAAAAATACTTTTTAATAAACCCACGCCTTAGGGCTCCTTAAAAATTACTTTTTAATAAATCCATGCCTTAGGGCTCCTTAAAAAATATGTTTTAAAAAATCCACGCCTTAGGACTATTTGAAAAAATATTTTTTTAATAAATCCACGTTTTAGGGCTACCTTAAAAATATATATTTTTTTAAATCTTCCCCAAAGAGAAACCATGAAAAGTTAAAGTTTTCTTTCTCAGAACCAGGGTGCGTATGACTATTATTAATTATGGGTATTTTTAATAAATTGGCCATAACTTGAAAAGTTCTTGGATAATTTTAAATTTTAGACCAGTTTTAAAACCTAAGCACATTGATCTACCACATTAATAACCTTTCTAAATATTTTTTAAAAAAATTCCAGCCTTTGATGGATTCTGAAAAATATTTTTTTGAAAAATTCACGTTACACATAAAATAGTTATTTATTACTTATTCAATAATTTGTACATAGACACGTATTTCAGCCTTATAATGATTGTAGGCAACAACTTTAATCCTTACCGAATATTCATTTGCCGGGAATGGTATCATTCGAAACATTTTCGAATCCAATATTAAATTTTTCACAATAATGTCATGCTAAAAGGTCACAAAAAATTGCAAAAATTGAAAATGAATTAAAAATAATAATAATAAAAAATGTATTTTTGTATTAAATTCCCAACAACTTACATCGAATGGACAGGAGTGATTGATGTTGGATGACGGTGCAATCATGTTGAAAAATATTATTTTCCAAAATATAAAACGATTTGGATTTTTATAGAAACTACAAAAATTCACGGTGTTATTGTACATAAACGGACGATAGCCATTGCTGCCTTTGTGGTAGAGGGCGGCATTGAACTGGAGGACAGAGGGGGGGAATTTTGGAAAAAATAATATTAAAAAATAAATAAAAAGGAAAAAAATGTTTTCTTACCGAAACATTATTCACGGGAACCTGATGTAGAGCCACCTGAAGATTCAATGCCGATTGATATCGCGACAGAGCCTTCAAATAACATTTGGGTATTGTGGCGAATGGTTTATCAAATTCGAAACATTCCAATTTTATGAATTTTACTTGCAACGTCCAGGTTAAGTTTAGAATCGTCAAGGTCAGGAAGATGTAACTTGAAAAGACTTTCATGACTTTCTGTGGTAGGTCTAACCCACCAGCCATCTGAGTGATTGAATTGTTTTAATGATTGTTTTTTTTTTAAATAAAAATGAGTTTGTAAAAAATGAGTTTTATGGTTGAATGATTTTGAGTGCGTGTGAGATATTATTTTTGAATTATTCGACTTAATTTTTTAATAATTTCATACAGTCGGTTTGGTGTTGTAAATGGGGGAAAAATATAATTACTCAATTTGAAAAAATATTTTTTCAAAAAGCCCCAAGGCGTGGATTTATTAAAAAATATTTTTTCAAGTAGCCCTAAGGCGTGGATTTATTAAAAAAATATTTTTTCAAGTAGCCCCAAGGCGTGGATTTATTAAAAAAATATTTTTTCAAGTAGCCCCAAGGCGTGGATTTATTAAAAAAATATTTTTTCAAGTAGCCCCAAGGCGTGGATTTATTAAAAAATATTTTTTCAAGTAGCCCCAAGGCGTGGATTTATTAACAAATATTTTTTCAAGTAGCCCCAAGGCCTGGATACACTATTTAAATATTTTTTTGTCAAGTAGCCCATTTCAAATTGTCCAAGAACTTTTGAGGCGTGGCTTTCGGAAAATAAAAATTTTTTTTACTATTTATTAAGGCCGAAGGCTTGTTCATATTTTTCTGAATTATTAAGAAATATTTTTCAGAATCCACTACAGGCTGGGATTTTTAAAAAAACATTTTTCAAAGTCCACCAGGCACTGGCATTCTTTAAAAATTGATTACAATCTTTATTGAGGCGGAAGTGCAACTTGTCTCGTTTTCAAAAATAGCCAAACATTTCAAATTGTCCAAGAATTATTGAAGTTATCACTGATTTATTAAAAATACTCAATAATAATCGGAAAAATAAAACGCATTAATAAATCCTAATGCGTGGATTTATTAAAAAATATTTTTTTCAAGTGGATTTATTAAGGCTTAAACTAAAAATCTACCGAAGGCTTGGACATATTTTTCTGAATTATTAAGAAATATTTTTCAGAATCCACTACAGGCTGGGATTTGTTAAAAACACATTTTCAGAGCCCATCAGACACTGGCATTCTTCAAAAATTAATTTAATTAACTTGTCTCGTTTTCATAAATAGCCGAACATTTCAAATTGTCCAAAAACTTTTGAAGTTATCACCGCTAATACAATACTCTGTTGTATTAGCGGAATTAATAACACATTTGAGAAAGGATAGACGATTATATTGGACGGAGGATAGTGACACCTCCTCGTGAAGGTAAAATTTTGTAAAGGGACAATTTTTTCTAAGGAAGACAGGTTGTAGAGGGAATTATGATGGATTTGAGGAAGAATGGAATATGTGGGTGGACAGAGGAACCTTTCCATGAAGGTAATTAAAAAAAAACGAATAAAAAATAAATATATTGGACTTTCATTGTGATATTCAGCTTCATTCCATTGGATTATTTTGTAAATGTATTTTTACGAACAACCAGTAGCTTGGATTCTTTTACAGATTATTTAGAAGAGTTATTGAGTTGAAAGTGCAGAATTTTGTCTCGTTTTCAAAAATAGCCGAACATTTCATAGTGTCCAAAAACTTTTGAAGTTATTGCTGATTTATTGAAAATACTCATAATTAATAATAGTCATACGCACCATGGTTCGGAAAAATAAAACCTTATTTTTTCACTTATTATCACTATTTTTTGAGCGATCTTTAGAGGTCTTCTATTCATAGTAGTTCTTCCTCTTCCCTGTTATAGGGTGTATTGTCAGTTGCTGATGTGCGACCATTGCTTTCGGTTGTTTTATTGAATTTTAATTGTTTGTTGCTCTCGTAAATTATCTTATCATGGGACTAATTATATTTGTTTATATATTAACGGTTACAAAAATAAATATATATACCTATGTTAATTTAAAGAAAAATATTTATATACACATAATTATATTAAATATTCACAATCACTTATGTTGTCTGCTAATATTTGCTTTTATGCTTCAAGTAATTAAAAAAACACACACAGTAAAGTCATTCATGTGTTAAGTAGACGTCATTAGCATTATGGCATATGGGTCATTCCATATGATAAAAATTACATTTATGGCAAACAAATAAAGAACGAGAAAATCATTCAAATACCTAGGTGGGTACCGCAATGATCGATCAACTCAAAATTCTAAAAATAAACCCACAAGAAATTGAATATCATAGGGGAGATTCTCACGAGTGGGGCCTTGAATATATGGAGGTCCCATATATTCATTTCATAACTGCCAATTTTTATTAGCCTCGCAAAAAATATGATAATTATTCTACAACCTATCGACCTTATGAAAAATATCCCATTAAAAAATCCGAAGCTAGTGATAAACCTTGAAAAATGAATTGTTTCCTTCTCAGGACCATGGTGCGTATGACTATTTTTAATTCAGAGTATTTTTAATAAACCAGCAATAACTTCGATAGTTCATGGACTATTTTGAATTTTCGAATATTTTTTAAAACTAGACAAAATTATTTTTAACTCAATATCTCTTCCAACTAAAGTTTTAAAATAAATTCAAGCTTTTGCTAGATCTTAGGTTAGGTTAGGTTTGGGGATGTACAGTCACATATGTGACTGCATCACTCTGAAACCGGTTAGGTCTAATGTGATCATCCACAAGAAGATATACGGTGAAGAGAAGAGACCATAGACAGATCTATAGGGGAGAGAAGATTAGTAAATTAAAGGAGAGTGGAGAATCTTACATAAATGAATGAAAGAAGAATGAAAGTCGATGGCCCTATGAGTCAGACCGAAGATGTGTTACGTGCCAAGGTTGTATGTTCCTAACCACTTTATGTTTCTAATTATGCTGTAGATTAGAGCAGGTTCGGTTGTTGAGAAGAAACTGAGACTCGGTAGAAAATGAGCAGCCACTAGTCTGTGCCGCCTGTAAGCCAGGACTGGGCAATGACACAGGAGATGCTCAATTGTCTCCGTCTCCTCCTCCTCGCCAACACAGAGTCTACAGTAATCAATTGGATCAAGATCCCATTTACTAGTAAAAGCCCTGATGTTGCAGTGACCCGTGATGATTCCCGTCATCACTCTAATTTTAAGTTTTGCTCAGGTTCAACACTGAGTGCGTTATTTTGGTAGACAGAGTCGGCTAGGTTCGTTGTGCCAAAGTTCACAGGCTGTTTCGTCAAAGAATGCCTCAAAGTTCCTATAGAAAAGACATATGAGTGGTTTGATTGAGTCATCAGTTTCTAGATCGGTGGATTGGGATCCTCGTCTAGCTAGTTCGTCTGCTCTTTCATTACCCAAGATGCCACAATGTCTTGGTACCCAACACAACCGATAGCTATTGGTAAGTTCTTCCAGAGCTGCTCTACACTAGAGGACGGCTTCGGATTTGATGTAACAAGATTTGATGGCTTTAAGAGCCGCTTGACTATCCACAAAGATAGTTACCGGTTCAACGACCTCAGCATTCAGACTTTTTTTATCAATTCCGTTGCCTTCCAGATTGCGAATATTTCAGCTTGGAAAACACTACAGTTGCACTCCAGCTTGTAGGTTAACTCAAGGCCTAACCTTTCACAGTAGACGCCTGCCCCAGTACCTTCTTCCATCTTGGATCCGTCTGTATAGAAGGCCAGACCGTCCAGAGGAGGGTTACTTCGTTTCCAGTTGTCTCTACTAGAAATAACGACATCTACATCGTCAAAACCATTAAAGAAATTCAATCCTGGAAAATGAATATGACAGTGGACTCTCACATGAGTGGAACACCGGATATATGGAGGCCGCATATACTTGTTTTATCATTGCCACATTCACTCTTTATTTGCATCACAGAAAATATCATAATTTGTCTACAACCTCTCTACCCTATGAAAAATATCCCATTCGAAAAACCCCAAGCTAGTGATAATCCTTGAAAAATTTAAATTTTATTTTTCGAACCACGGTGCGTATGACTATTATTAATTATGGGAATTTTTAATAAAACAGCAATAACTTCGGTAGTTCGTGGACTATTTGAAATTCTATACCATTTTTGAAAACTAGACAAAATGACCTTTCAACTCAATAACTTTTCTAATTAATCTACGAAAAAATTCAAGCTATTGGTTGATCATAAAAATACATTTACAAAATAATCCAATCGAGGAAGGCAAATATCACAGTGAAGGTCCCATATATGTTGACTGTTTTTTTAGTAATATTTTTAAAATTACCTTCATGACAAGGTTCCTCCGTCCACCCACATATTCCATTCTTCCTCAAATCCATCATAATTTCCTCTACAACCTGGCTTTCTTAGACAAAATTTTAACTTTACAAATGTCTCGCTTCACTTGAAAACCATTAAAGAAAGACTCTCACCGTGGAGTGGAGCGCCGTATATATGGAGGTATCATATATTTATTTCATCATTTCCACATTCTGTTTCATTAGCCTCACAAAAAATATCATAATTTTTCTACAGCCTCTCTACCATATTGAAAATATCCCATTCGAAAAACCACGAAAAATTCGAAAAACCCTGGAAAATTTTAAATTTTATTTATTCGAACCACGGTGCGTATGACTATTATTAATTATGGGAATTTTTAATAAATCAGTGATAACATCATTAGTTCTCGGACTATTTTAAATTTTCGACCATTTTTGAAAACTAGACAAAATGACATTTCAACTCAATAACTCTTCTAAATAATCTGTAAAAAAATCCAAGCTATTGGTGGATCGTAAAAATAAATTTACAAAATAATCCAATCGAAGTAAAATTTTAAATTTTATTTTTCGACCCACATATTCCATTCTTTCTCAAATCCATCATAATTCCCTCTACAACCTGTCTTCCTTAGAAAAAATGTCCCTTTACATAAGTCTACTTTCAATAGGAAGTGTCACCATCCTTCGTCCACCCTAATCCTCCATACTTTCCACGTTCACTCTTTATTATACCATAATTTTTCTACAACCTCTCTACCCTATGGAAAATATCCCATTCGAAAAATCGAACACAAGTAATAATTTTTGAAAAATTTAAATTTTATGTCTTTGAACCACGGTCCGTATGATTATTTTTAATTCAGAGTATTTTTAATAAACCAGCAATAACTTCGGTAGGTCTTGGACTATTTTAAAATTTAGACCATTTTTGAAAACTAGACAAAATGACCTTTCAACTCAATAACTCTTCTAAAAAATCTGTAAAAAATCCAAGCTATTGGTGGAACGTAAAAAAAAACATTTACAAAATAATCCAATCGAGGAAGCTGAATATCGCAGTGAAGGTCCCATATATTTATTTTTAATAATATTTTTAAAATTACCTTCAGGAGAAGGTTCCTCCGTCCACCTCACATATTCTATCCTCCTTCACCCCACATATTCTATCCGTTCTCTAATCCATCACAATCCCCTCTACAACCTGTCCTCCTTAGACAAAAATGTCCCTTTACATAAGTCTACCTTCACTAGAAGGTGTCACCATCCTTCGTCCACCCTAATCCTCCATACTTTCCTGAATGAGTTATTAATTCCGCTAATACATATGAGAAAGAGAGAGAGAGTGCTTGTCGTCTAGAATTAGTTGATGATTTGTCAATGTTGCTGTTATTATTATAGCTGTTGTTGTTGTTGTTATAATTTATTTGTCTAGTACTCTTCAACAGTCATCATTTTGATTGTGTGTTTTAATTAAGACAAATATGCAGCGAACAAACAGAAAAAATAACAACAACAACAACAAGAACAAAAAAAAATCGACAGACAAAACAAATACTGGATCATGACAATATTTTTTGTCATTAAGTTAATCGACACGTTCGCCGGGGAATAATATTGACATTGCGGATGGGGATAAATGCATTGGAGCCTTTCTTTGAAAAAATATATTTTTTAAACAACTACACTTAACGCCAGATGGCGAATAATTTCCAAAAATTTTACACATTAAAGAGAGCCACAAAAGAAATTTTTCAAAAAATCTACACCACCGCGAAAATATGTTTTTTGAACAACTAAGCCTAAGCGGTTACCAAGAGAAATATTTGTTACAAAAATCTACGCTTTAAAGCGGATCACAAAAATATCTTCCAAATGATATACGGTTGTGATAAATCGTGAAAAACTACATTTTTATTTCTCCGAACCATGGTGCGTATGACTACTATTAATTATGAGTATTTTTAATAAATCGCCAATATCTTCAAAAGTTCTTGAGCAATTTTCAATTTTAGGCTATTTTTGAAAACTAGACACCTTGCTCTTCAAACTAAATACCTCTCATAAAACTCATTTGGTTTTGAAAATATAGTAGTCTGAACATGAATATTTTTTTTTTAGAAAATCCACGCACATGGTAGATTTTAGAAAATATTTTTTTAGTTAATATTTAAAAATATATTTTAAAATCGGAGGCTTTTATGCATCCTGCTTAATTTTTTTTAGTCCACGCCTTGTATAGGCCTCGTAAAGCTATATTTTATAAAAACCCCATGCCAGTGATAATCTTGGAAAAATTAAAATTTAACTTCTTCGAACCATGGTGCGTATGACTACTATTAATTACGAGTATTTTTAATAAATCAGCAATAACTTCAATAGGACTTCGTCAATTTTGAATGCTTAGGCTATTTTTGAAATCTAGACACATTGATCTTTCAACTCAATAATTTTTCTAACTAATTCATGCTTTAGGGTTATTTGAAAGAGCATGTTATTATAAAAAGGGTGGCGTAGGGGATGATAGATACCAAGCAACGGCTCCGATTGGCTTTAACATGGCGAAGTCCAGGCTTATCTTGGTCCCTCTTTCATCTCAATTGTGTCTCCGCGGTGCCACCTGGGGAGCTATTCTCTTCACCCGATGAAATAGTGAGCTAATATGTGCCGCGAGTTCACCCATAAGAACTATAAAAATCGGGTTGAGGCGTCGGGTTAGTTGCCCACTCTCGGAAAACCCAATCTACTATGAAAAAGCTAAGAAAAAGAAACCAGTGTGCTGTGTGAACGATTGGCTTTAACATGGCGAAGTCCAGGCCTATCTTGGTCCGTTTTTCATCTCAATTGTGGACACTGACCTCCCCGCGATGGCACCTGGGGAGCTATTCTCATCACCCGATGAAATAGTGAGCTAATATGTGCCGCGAGTTCACCCATAAGAACTATAAAAAATCTACTATGAAAAAGCTAAGAAAAAGAAACCACTGTGCTTTGTGAACGATTGAAGCCAATGGTCAATGACATTATCGGACCATACCAATGCGGCTTTAGACCTGGCCTATTCACCATTGACCAGATTTTCACTCTGCGCCAAATCCTGGAAAAGACCCACGAAAAACACATCGACACATACCGCCTATTTGTCGACTATAAAGCCGCATTCGCGACAGCCCTATCCGTTCAGAGGTGTTTAAAGCCATGTCTACGTTCGGCATTCCTGCAAAAATAATACGGCTATGCAGAATAACTTTAAGTGGCACAAGGTCAGCAGTTAAAGTAGGAAAGGACCTATCGGAGCCCTTCAATACCGAACAAGGATTCAGACAAGGTGACAGTTTGTCGTGTGTCTTTTTAACATCCTACTGGCAATAGGTCATACGAGATGCAAAGGTGAACAGAAATGGCACTCTGTACACCAAACAACACATGTTAGTCGCCTACGCCATCGATGACATCGATATAATGGGTCGAACATTGCGAGCGGTAACAGCCACCTTTGAACAAATTGAAAAGGAGTCTGCCAAAATGGTGGATCTGGCAGTAAACGGCGAGAAGACCAAGCTGATGATATTAACGCACAAGGCGACCAGTAGACTCGGACCAACTGTGGATCTGGAGAACTACAGCTTCGAGGTAGTTAAAGACTTTATATACCTTGGTACCGCCATAAATACGAAACGAATGACATCAGTTTTGAAATTCGGAGAAGGATTGTGATGGTTACCAGATGCTACTATGGTCTAAGTAAGCTGTTTAGAAACAAGGCCACCTCCCGCCAGACCAAACTCACACTTTACAAGACGCTGATACTGCCCGCCGTGCTGTTATATGGATCAGAAGCATAGCTAATTTTGCAAGCAGATGAGGCAGATCTTGGGGTGTTTGAAAGAAAAATTCGCTGAAAGATTTATGGCCGATCTGCGTCAACGGTGAATATCGGAGTCGAATGAACCACGAGCTTTACCATTTATACGCGGGCATGGACATAGTCAGTCATGGACATAGTCAATCGTATTGAGCTGCAGCGACTACGGTGATTAGGCCATGTTGTGCGGATGAATGAGAATGCCCCAGCTCAAAAGGCATATAAAAACAAGCCTACTGATGGTTCCCGTTGAAGGGAAAGGTCACGAATTTGATGGAGAGACCAAGTAGAAACCAACATCTCGGAACGCGGTCTTTCAAATTGGAGGAAATGGGCACAAGACCGACGCTCTTGGAAATCTATTTATACCCTTCACCACACTGTGGTACAGGTCTTTGTGCATATGTTTGTAACAGGCAAAAGGTAACGAGATAGACCCATAGTTTCTTTTGAGAATATGCATAGAATCACTTTCTGAGTCAGAAGTACAGGTCGCATTTATAATCTGCTTTGGATGAAATTTGGCACAGCGCACTTGTTTGGCCCAAGGACGAACCCTATTGAAATTGGGAAAAATCGGTTCAGATTTAGATATAGCTCCCATATATATTTTCGTCCGATTTATGGTAAATGGTCCACTAAAGACTCTATATATCTGTCGATTTACACGAAATTTGGTATAACGTAATGAAATGAGCATAGAGTGATGTCTGCCAAGTTTCGTGAAAATCAGTCCAGATTTAGATATAGCTCCATATATAGTTTCGTCCGATTTCATGTAAATTGTGCACCAAAGTCCCTATATATCTTTCGATTTGCACGAATTTTGGCATAACGTACTGAACTGAGCATAAAGTGATGTCTGCCAAGTTTCGTGAAAATCGCTCCAGATTTAGATATAGCTCCCATATATATTTTCGTCCGATTTCATGTTAATGGTGCACCAAATTCCCTATATATCATCCGATTTGCATGAAATTTGGCATAACGTACTGAACTGAGCCTAGAATGATGTCTGCCAAGTTTCGTGAAAATCGGTCCAGATTTAGATATAGCTTCCATATATATTTTCGTCCGATTTCATCTAAATATTGTACCAAAGTCCCTCTATATCTTTCGATTTGCACGAAATTTGGCATAACGTACTGAATTGAGCCTAAAATGTTGTCTGTCAAGTTTCGTGAAAATCGGTCCAGATTTAGATATAGCTCCCATATATAGTTTCGTCCGAATTCATGTAAATGGTGCACCAAAGTCCCTATACATCATTCGATTTGCATGAAATTTGGCATAACGTACTGAACTGAGCCTAGAATGATGTCTGCCAAGTTTCATGAAAATCGGTCCAAATTTAGATCTAGCTTCCATATATATTTTCGTCCGATTTCATCTAAATATTGTACCAAAGTCCCTCTATATCTTTCGATTTGCACGAAATTTGGTATAACGTAATGAATTGAGCGTAGAGTGATGTCTGCCAAGTTTCGTGAAAATCGGTCCAGATTTAGATATAGCTCCCATATATAGTTTCGTCCGATTTCTTGTAAATTGTGCACCAAAGTCCCTATATATCCTTCGATTTGCACGAAAATTGGTATAGCGTAATGAATTGTGTCTAGAATGATGTGTGCAAAGTTTCGTGAAAATCGTTTCAGGTTTAGATATAGCTCCCATATATAGTTTCGTCCGAATTCATGTAAATGGTGCACCACAGACCCTATATATCATTCGATATTGTTTTTTATTTATTTTATTATTATTATTTTTTTTAAGTAGAGTACCTCTAAATTCCCCCATGACTAACCACCAGAACGTTTATCAGTAAACAAATTGAGTTCAATATTCCCAAAAATACTATCTCACACAAGCGAAATCACTCAGCCATGAAAATCAACAATGTTTTTATTATTATTATTTGGAAAAAATAGCATTCATTAAAATTAATCAATCATTCCGATGATGGCTGATGGTTAAACCTACCATAGAAAGTCATGCAAGTTATTTCGAGTTACGTTCTCCTAACCTTCACGATTCTAAACATAACCTGGGCATTGAAAGTAAAATTCACCAAATTGGAATGTTTCGAATTGGATAAACCCTTCGCCACAATACCCAAGTGTTATTTGAAGGCCCTGTCGCGCTATCAATCGGCATTGAATATTCATGTGGCCCTGCATCAGGTTCCCGTGAATAATGTTTCGGTAAGAAAGAACTATTTTTTGAATATTTTTTTTCAATTGATTTTTTTATAAAATTTCCCCCTTTGTCTTCGCAGTTCAATGCCGCCCTCTACCAGAAAGGCAACAATGGCTATCGGCCGTTTATGTATAATAACACCGTAGATTTTTGTAGTTTCTACAAAAATCCAAATCGTTTTATATTTTGGAAAATCATATTTTTCAACATGATTGCACCGGCATCAAATATCAATCACACATGTCCATTTGATGTAGGTTTTTGAGGATCTAAGTAATTTTTTTGAAATAATTTTAAATTTTTTACTATTATTATTTTTTAGCATGACATTATTGTGAAAAATTTAATATTGGATTCGTCAATGTTTCGAATGATACCCTTCCCGGCAAATGAATACTCGGTAAGGGTTAAGGTTGCTGCCTACAATCATTATAAGGCTGATATTCGAGCTTATGTGCAACTTATCGAATAATTAATAAATAACTAATTTTTATGGATCGAGGATAATTTTTATTAAGATTTTTCAGGATCCACTAAAGGCTGGGATTCTTTTAAATTTAGTAATATATCTAATTTATATGGGGGCTACCCTGAAAAAGTGGTTCTTTATATCCCATTTTCAGAGGTATAAAAATATACGCCTTTGATAGATCTATTAAAAAATATTTATTTTTTAAATTCACTCCAGCGATAAACTGGAAAAAATACTGTTTTATTTGTTAGAACCATGGTGCGTATGACTATTTTTAATTCCGAGTATTTTCAATAAATCGACAATAACTTCAATATTTCTTGGGCAATTTTAAATTTAAGGCTATTTTTGAAAACTAGACACATTGATCTTCCAATGCAATAACTGACCCTCATTCATCTTCATTCACTTCTAGTCATATAAGGGTTACTATTTGGAAGTATGAAATAATATATTTACAAACAAGTGAAAAAGCGTTAAGTTCGGCCGCGCCGAACTTTGGATACCCTCCACCATAGATATACTGACATGTACTAGAAATGAAAATATAGAGAACATACCAAAAAGTGGACCTATACCGACATTTCTAAAAACGTATTATATAAACCTTAATACAAATTTCAAAAATTTGCAATTTATAATTCAAATTCGAAGATGGGAATATCGGTCCGCTCCTTCTGAAAGCTCCACACAGGGGCTAGGTCTAAAAGCGGTTATAGTTCATTATCGAACCTTACGTTCTATTTTTTTTCTCGTTATCCTCCGCAGGTGAAATGATTACAATGGAGTCTTAGAACCAAACTCAAAACGCGGAACATATCAGATAACTATTTTAATAAAAAAGGGGGTTATATGGGGACTACCCCAAAAAGGGGGCCAATAATAATAATTTTTGGTAGAGAGATTTGTTACCATATACAACTACAAAATACCAAATTGCAGAAAATTGGGGGTACCCTTATATGGGGGCTATCCGAAAAAAATGAACCTCTATTCATAATTTTTTGTGGAGAGATTTGATACCTATTAAGAACTCAAAATACTAAATTACAGCTAATTCGGTGGAAAAATACGATCAAAACCCCCAAAATACTGAAAATTGGGAGGTACCGTCATATGGTGGCTACCAGAAAAAGTGGACCTATATTTATAATTTTTTGTGGAGACAATTAGGACCCAATAAAAACCCAATGTAGTAAATTTCAGCGAATTCGGCTGAAAACGCGCTCAAGAACCCCAAAATACCGAAAATTGGGGGTATTGCCTATTGGGAGCTATGCCTAAACCTGGACCAATATATCCCATCTTCGAACTTGATCTGCTTGCAGACTAAAGACAACTTTATGTAAAATGTCAGCACCCTATCTCAATTCCTTCAGAAGATAGCGTGATTACAACAGACGGACGGACGAACAGACGGGCGGGCGTGGCTAGATCGTCTTAGAATAGCTCTGAAAACTGGACAATGTCAGTTCTAATTAATTTTTAAATAATCCAAATTTTTGGTGGATCTTGAAAACATTTTTTTTAAAAGGCCATGTTATTGATGGTTCCTGAAAATAGTTTAGAACTTGATAAAGTTTGATAAATCATGAAAAATATCCTAATATTATATTTGACAAAGCCAGTCTTTTATGGATTCTGAAAAATATTTTTAATAACCCATGCTAGTCATATTTCTTGAACATTTTAAGTTTTATTTCTCTGAACCATGGTGCGTATGACTATTATTAATTATGGGTATTTTTAATAAATCCGCCATAGTATCTATAGTTCTTTAAGAATTTTTAATGTTAGACTATTTTTGTAAAATAGACACATTTCTCTTCAGACTCAATATCCTTTTCAATTAATTTGTAAATCCCATCCTTTAGTGAACACTAAAAAAAATATTTTTTAATAGTCCCAGCCTTTAGGAGATTCCGAAAAATATTTTTCAAAAGTTCAAGTCTTCGGTGCATTTTTTATTTATATATATTCTTTAAAAACTACAAGACGTCTGTGGAACCCGAAAAACATTTCGGTTTAAAATCACGCTTCGAACAAACCTAAAAGTTATCTGTCTTTCTCCGAACCATGGTGCGTATGACTTTTATTAATTACATGTATTTTTAATAAATCAGCCATAGCTTCATTAGTTCTTGAACAATTTTAAATTTTTTGATAGCTAGACACATTGCTCTTCAGACTCAATATCATTTCTAAATAATTTCTAAGTCCCATCCTTTAGTGGATACTAAAAATATTTGTTAATAATCCCAGCTTTTGGGAGATTCTGACAAATATTTTTCTAACGCTCAAGCCTTCGGTGCATTTTTAAATATATTCCTTAAAAACTACCAGACGTTGGTGGATCCCAAAAACCAAATAAAATATTTTTTAATAAATCCGCCATAACTTGGACAATTTAAAATTTTAGGCTATCTTTGAAAACTAGACACATTGCTCTTCGAACTCAATATCCTTACTAAGTATTTTTTTAAGAATTCCAGGTAGGATTCTGATATATCTGGAAAAATATTTAAAAAAATATATTGTCTTCTAAAATCCCAGTCATTGGTCAATTTTTAAAAATACTCTTTAAAAATAGCCAGAATTGGTGGATCCCGGAAAATTTTTTTTTAAATGTCCACCTGGGAAAATTAATATTTCTTTACTACGAACCATGGTGCGTATGACTATTTTTAATTATGAGAATTTTTAACAAATCAACAATAACTTCAATTAAAAATTTTAGGCCATTTTTGAAAACTAGACACATTGCTCTTCGAACTCAATATCCTTATTAATTAATTTTTAAAGAATCCAAGTCTCCGGTGGATCTTGAAAAATAGTTTTTAATAATCCCAGCATTTGGAGGATTCTGACAAATATTTGTTCGAATGTCCAAGCCTTTGGTGCATTTTTAAAAATATTCCTTAAAAAATAACAGAATTTGGTGGATTAAACCTAGGAAAATAAAAGTTTCTTAACTACGAACCATGGTGCGTATGACTATTATTAATTATGAGTATGTTTAATACGTCAGCAATAACTTCAACAGTCGTTGGGTGATTTTAAATGTTAGGCTATTTTTGAAACCTAGGCATATTTATCTTCCAACTCAATAACATTTCTAATGTACAAAAGAAAATCTAAGCCTTTGATGATACCTCAAAAATTATGTTTAAAAAATCTCTAAGCCTTTAGTGGATCTTGAAAATATATTTTTTAAGATCTCTACTTTCGGTGGATCCTGAAAATATATATTTTAAATACGGAAAAAATGTCGCATTCTGCAAAAAAAAAAATCGAAAATCTATTCCTTCAACTCATTTTTAAAAATATTCTCTAAAAAATGCTAGACGTTGGAGGATCCCGAAAACAATTTTTTTTTTTAATTTTCACGCTACTGAGCCTGGGATAATTAAAGTTTCTTTACAACGGCCGATGGTGCGTATGACTATTATTAATTATGAGTATTGTTAATAAATCAGCAATAACTTCAACAGTCGTTGGGTGATTTTAAATGTTAGGCTATTTTTGAAAACTAGACAAATTTATCTTCCAACTCAATGACTTTTCTTACATAAAAAAGCAAATCCAAGGCTTTGTGATACCTCAAACAATAGGATAAACAATTTTCTAAGCCTTTAGTGGATCTTGAAAATATGTTTTTATAATATCTCAGCTTTCGGTGAATCCTGAAAAAATATTTTTGTAATATCTCATCTTTCGGTGGATCCGGAAAATATATTTTTATAATATCTCAGCTTTCCTTAGGTCCTGAAAATATATCTTTTAAATGTCTCAGCCTTTTATGGATGCTAAATGCACGCCTTATGTTGGTCCATGATGGATGCTAAATCCA
Source organism: Musca vetustissima (assembly GCF_032173495.1). Taxonomy (NCBI): domain Eukaryota; kingdom Metazoa; phylum Arthropoda; class Insecta; order Diptera; family Muscidae; genus Musca; species Musca vetustissima. Next base: position 116,699 of record NW_026876413.1, on the reverse strand, counting down.
CGCCTTATGTTGGTCCATGATGTAAGTTGTGCAAAAATTGATGTCAATCTGACTAACATGAGGAGTTTGATGCACAATTTACTTGAAATCGGGCGAAAATATATATGGAAGCTCTATCCAAATATTAAGCGATTTCAGACAAACTTGTCACAGGTTAGGTTATACGAATTTCAGAACGTTTTGTTCCTATCAGCCTATTGGTTCCTTGTCGCGTCAATTACTTAAAATCACTCTATAATAAAAGGGAGCTATATCTAAGTCTGGACCGATTTTCACGGAACAAGGCAGACATGACTCTAGGCTCAATTCAGTACCTTATGCCAAATTCCGTGGAAATCGAAGTATATATAGGGACTTTGTTACACCATTTATATGAAATCGGACTAATCTATATATGGGAGCTATATCTAAATCAGGACCGATTTTCACGAAACTTGGCAGAATCATTCTAATCTCAATTCAGTACGTTATGCCAAATTTCGTGTAAATCGAAAGATATATAGCGACTATTTGGCACCATTTACATGAAATCGGACGAAACTATATGTGGGAGGTATATCTAAATCTGAATCGATTTTCTCGAAACTTGGCAGACGTCACTCTTGGCTTAGTTCAGTACGATATGCCAACTTTTGTCCCAATCGAAAGATATATAGGGACTTTGGGGCAACATTTAGATGAAATCGGACGAAACTATATATGGGAGCTATATCTAAATCTGGACCGATTTTCACGAAACTTGGCAGACATCATTCTAGACCTAAATGATTAGGCTGTACCAAATTTCGTGCAAATCCAAAGATATATGGGGACCGTTTACATTAAATCGGTTAAATATATATGGGAGCTATATCTAAATCTTAACCGATTTTTCCCAATTTCAAGAGGGTTCGTCCTTGGGCCGAATAAGTGACCTATACCAAATTTCATCCAATTCGGATCATAAATGCGACCTGTACTTTGTTTACAATTTAACATGGACAGACAGACGGCCGGACATGCATAGATCGATTTAGAAAGTGATTCTATGCATATTCTCAAAAGGAACCATGTGTCTATCTCGTTTCCTTTTGCCCGTTTACAAACATATGCACAAAGACATAATACCCTGTACCACAGTGTGGTGAAGGGTATAAAAATATTTTTTTAAAAAATCCACGCCTTAGTGCTACTTGAAATATATTTTTAATTGTGTTAGTCTTAGAAAATATTTCCGGGAGCCATATTACCCTCTATGGCTCCCGGAAATATTAATAAATTAATTGAAAAATAAATAATTTATTTTTCTATATTAAAAATATATTTCCTTTGAAATCCAATCAGTTTAAAAACTCTGTGTAAATATTCCCCTATTTCCATGCCACAAATCAATAACAAAATAAAAATTAAATCTCAAAGGAAAAATTTAATATTTTCATTTTCAAATTTAGATTTGATTGTCTTCTTGTTTCTCAACTGGTACTTATTTGCTGCTTACACATATACAAACAAACAAACATACGTACATAGATGTTATGAAAAGCATCGTTACATACTCGTATATGATATGTTCCGACAAGTGTATATCAATAAAGAGAGTTGTTCAAATACACACATCACCCACACACAATCTTGCACAGACACGCACACACACTCATATCATTATCGGAATACCAAATGACACCATAGAGACAATATTATCACATAGACAATCATACAACGACATTTCATATCTCTTTATGAACAGCCAAAAACACAAAGGAACAAGCACACTCACACACACACAGTCACTCACTCTTACACATTTTTGTATTTAATTCCCATTCTTAAGTAACACAAAGAAGTTTGAAGAAGAATAAAGAAAGAAAAGAAATATTAACCAAATATGGAAGGATGTCATGAAGTGGAAAGGGACCACAAGGAAGACACAAAAAACAAAACCCATGCAATTCTTCTTCTTCTACTTCCTTCTAGTATTTCCTGGTATTTGTGCATATTTAACATGGCCATTACAATGTAAACACTTTGAAGAGCACACACACACACATACACATTATATCGGTGACAATGTACTTGAATATGATGTGGAGAATGGGGTGGGGTGAAATTATTAAAAGGGGATTTTTTTGGGAATAAAAAAATCGACAGAAAAAAAAAATAAAAATAAATAAATAAAAATGCTGAGTAGGTATCCACCCTATTAAACAAAATTTTACAATTCTTTGGAATTACACCTTCAACAATTTTCCCAACAGCACCATCATTATATACCAACTATTATATTTATTTACATATTTCTTCAAAAAGTGACCACCCTAATATACATAGGTTCATGTATCCAATTTCCACATGTTTCACGTTAAAGGTGTGTGCCTTAAGCTTAAGCAAATACAGGACTCTTAGCAGGCCTTATGCCTGCTGCTGTTGCTGCTGCCGCTGTCAACAGTTCCTCGTTGTAAGCAAATATTCATAAACGAATAAATATTTGAAGAATACAAGAGAACAAAAAAAAAAAAAAAACAACAAACGTAAAAGAAACCCAACCTAAGACAAAGAGTGAGAGAAAAAAAAAACGAATGAGGAATGAATGGCGTAAAAAACCAAAGGGACTACACACAAACAGAAGAAATAAATTGCCAGCTAAACGCTGCTTATTGTCGATGATGGCTTTAAGTGAAATGGGAGATACAGTAACAGACAAAAAAAATTAAAAAAATATATATTTTTTTAAAAAATCCACGCCTTGTGTAGATCCCTTAAAAGTATTTTTAAAAAATCAAAAAAAAAAAAAAAATAAAATAAAATAAAAAATAAAACAGTAAGGCTATGATGATAGATACCAAGCAACGGCTCTGATTGGCTTTAACATGGCGAAGTTCTGGCTATGATACCCTTCAAAACTTTGGGTATAATGAACATCTTCTTCTTAGCTGGCTTGTGACAGAATTTTCGTTCCATAAGCCGAGCTTAACACTAGAACGCCGAAGGTGGTCATTTTGACCGCTTTCCAATTTCAATTGAGTGCATTTAATGACACTTTTTTTAAAATATGGTGACTTTTTGTACCTCATAGAATTACTTTTATTATAAAAAATCACCAAATTTAAAAAAGTGTCGTTAAATGCACAGTTGCTTTTGTACTTGAAATTGGAAAGCACCACGATGTGCGAATCTGCCTTGGAATGTGCTAGTGTTAAAAAAGATTTCCAGTTTTCGCTTTTGCGGATGTTTTCCACTTTGAAAGATCATATTCGGCAATGTTGGTCTTTCTATCATTTTCGTGGCCTTCCCCTTCTGCGTGAAGCATCAGCTGGTTCGCATCTATATGCCTTCTGGGCTGGGACATCTTCATCAATTCCCACAACATGACCTAACCAATGTAATCGCTGCAGCTGAATACGAACATATTTTACGAGCGTCTAGAAACAGCATATGATCGCTGCCCTGGTCATGACATTAAAATTCTGCTAAGAGATTTTAATGCAAATATCGGAAGGGGAAATATCTTTTAACCCCACTGTTGGGAAATTCAGCCTTCATAAAGAAACATTCGACAACGGCATGAGGTTGATTGACTTCGCGGCAGCAAAAAATATGATAGTTAGCAGCACCAGATTCAAACATCTCCATATACACAAGGCCACCTGGATTTCTCCTGCTAAAGCAACGAGAAATCAAATTGATCATATTATGATAGACGGAAGGCATTCGTACGATCAATCCGAGGAGCGAATATCGATTCGGTCCATTACTATGTGGCAGCCAAGGTATGCAACAAGGGTGCGATCTAACACAACACGAAAACTCGACGTCGAAAAGCTGCAAACACAACAGGTAGCCGAGGCCTACCCCGCTCAACTTACCCAACTGTTTGACGAAAGCACCCCTTGCCACGATAATAATATAGAAGCACAATGCCAGAGAATTGCCCACTCTCTATAAACTGCAACAAAAGCAACACTTGGGTACCAAAGACCATCATCAAGAAACCCTTGATACGATCAGGAGTGTCGTAATGCTACCGATGTGAAAACGCAGTGTATACGGCAATCCTGCAGACAGTAGCAACACGTAATGTGATGGAGAATTATCGGGAGAAAAGGAGACAGGAGAATTTCGTGCAAATCGAAGGATATATAGGGACTTTGGGGCACCATTTACATAAAATCGGACGAAAATATATATGGGAGCTATATCTGAAACTGAGCCGATTTTCAAGAAATTTTACATACATCGTTTTAGACCTTATTTAGTACACTATGCCAAATTTCGTGCAAATCGAAAGATATATAGGGACTTTGGTGCACCATTTACATAAAATCAGACGAAAATATATATGGGAGCTATATCGAAATCTGAACCGATTTTCAGGAAACTTAGCACACATCACTCTGGGCTTAATTCAGTACGCTATGTCAAATTTCGTGCAAACCGAAAAATATATAGCGACTTTGGTGCACCATTTACATTAAATCGGACGAAAATATATATGGGAGCTATATCGAAATCTGAATCGATTTTCACGAAATTTAACACAAATCTTTCCAGTCATAATTTAGTACGCTATGCCAAATTTCGTGCAAATCGAAAGATATATAGGTACTTTAGTGCACCATGTACCTTAAATCGGACGAAAATATATATATGGGAGCTATATCTACATCTGATCCGATTTCTGCGAAACTTGGCAGACATCATTCTAGACCTAGTTCATTACGCTATATTAACTTTCGACCAAATCGAAAGATATATAGGGACATTGGTGGAACATTTATATTAAATCGGACGAAAATATATATGGGAGCTATATCTAAATCTGAACCGATTTTCACGAATCTTAGCACACATCATTTTAGACTAAATTCAGCACGCTATGTCAAATTTCGTGCAAATCGAAATATATACTTAGGGACTTTATTTCCACCATTTACCCTAAATCGGACGAAACTATATATGGGAGCTATATGGAAATCTGAACCGATTTTCCCAAACTTCACACATGTCACCCTAGACTAAAAAAAGTACGCCATGCCATATTTCGTGCAAATCGAAATATATATAGGGACTTTGGTGCACCATTTACATTAAATCGGACGATAATATATACGGGAGCTATATCGAAAACTAATCAAAAATGCGACCTGTACTTTGTTTACAATTTAACATGTACAGACGATCGGACAGACGGACATGCATAAATCAACTTAGCAAGTGCTTATATGCATATTCTGAAAAGGAACCATGTGTATATCTCGTTTCCTTTTGCCTGTTACAAACATATGCACAATGACATAATACCCTGTACCAGTGTGGTGAAGGGTATAAAAATCCACGCCTTATATAGGTCCTTAAAAATATCTTTCAAAAAAATCCACGCCTTATATAGGTCCTTAAAAATATCTTTCAAAAAAAATCCACGCATTATATAGGTCTTGAAAAATATCTTTCAAAAAAATCCACGCCTTATATAGGTCCTTAAAAATATCTTTTAAAAAATCCACGCCTTATATAGGTCCTTAAAAATAACTTTTAAAAAATCCACGCCTTATGTAGGTCCTTAAAAAGTATCTTTTAAAAAATCCACGCCTTATATAGGTCCTTAAAAATATCTTTCAAAAAATCCACGCCTTATATAGGTCCTTAAAAATATCTTTTAAAAAATCCACCCTTATATATAGGTCCTTAAAAATATCTTTCAAAAAAATCCACGCCTTATATAGGTCCTTAAAAATATCTTTTAAAAAATCCACGCCTTATATAGGTCCTTAAAAAGTATCTTTTAAAAAATCCACGCCTTATATAGGTCCTTAAAAAGTATCTTTTAAAAAATCCACGCCTTATATAGGTCCTTAAAAAGTATCTTTTAAAAAATCCACGCCTTATATAGGAGCTTAAAAAGTATTATTTAAAAAATCCACGCCTTATATAGGTCCTTAAAAAGTATCTTTTAAAAAATCCACGCCTTATATAGGTCCTTAAAAAGTATCTTTTAAAAAATCCACGCCTTATATAGGTCCCGAGAAAAAATTCTTCAAAAAATCCACGCCTTATATAGGTCCTTAAGAAGTATCTTTTAAAAAATCCAGGCCTTGTGTAGGTCCTTAAAAAAATCTTTTAAAAAATCCACGCCTATAGGAGGTCTCTAAAAATATCTTTTAAAAAATCCACGCCTTATATAGACCCCTAAAATGTATGTTTTAAAAAATCCACGCCTTATATAGGCCCTTAAAAATAACTTTAAAAAAAATCCACGCCTTATATAGGTCCTTAAAAATATCTTTTAAAAAATCCACGCCTTATATAGGTCCTTAAAAATATCGTTTAAAAAAATCTACGCCTTATATAAACCCTCATAAATATCTTTTAATTAATCCACGACTTCAAAAAATTGATTTTTGGCTCCCCAATAATTCGACCAAATACCGTCGATTTTTTTTTCAACAATTTCCTCTCCACTTATTTGAGGCTATGTGTATGTTCGAATGAACATACACATACATCCACACACACATTGTCCCACAGACCCAACGAAATTACAATAATTTCGTTTTCATCATTTTATTACAACCGCTTGAGGGGCCAGGAGGAAATGAATTCAAGGCACACACATACACATGAAAAATAGCAGCGAGCTTGCGGAACAGAGAACTCTTTAAGTTGTGTTGAATGTGATTTTAAAGACTTCAAGGTATAATTTCGAATACAAAGCGGTACAGAGACAAATAAATAATCATGGGTAAGCGAAAACGAATGAAAAAGAAGGAGAAAAACAACAACAAAAACACAAAACTGAAACACTTAAGACTCGGGCAAGTGCAAGCATGAATATTTTCTATCCAGACATTATTTGTTTGTGTACATTTCCGGTTTGTGACTGAGGGGGGTGGCCCACATGCCGCAACGCCTCAATTGGGTGGCATAGCAGTAATCCCATTTTTGCAAATATGAAATGCTTGTATGTGTGTGATGGTTTGTGTGTGCGTATAATTGTTAACAATGTTTTCTTTTTGTTGTGCCTATCATTCGGCATAAATGTTCCATGGCCTAACTAACTGACTGACGGGGCTCACGGACGAGGACGTCGTAGTGTGTAAATAATCATAAATATTCAATTTCTGGTTAGACGACTTCAGTCCCCCCGCCACCACCAGGAGGTGGTGGTGTTCCCTGGGTAGTGCAGACGCCGTCGTCATCATCGCTAATGGAGTTACTTTTGCCATTTTTATAATTTATGGCTTGTTAATGATATGTTTTTCGGGGCCAAATTAATGTTCTATAGAAAAATAATTTACGAATGAAAAATGGAAAAGCCAACACAACAGCAACAACATTGGGAAACCCTAAGGGATTTTTTCCAACAAAATGAAAAATATAATGGAAATTAAATAAAATTCGAAAAATTCTCATTTTTCTTCCTTTGGCTTTAATAAATTTTTGTTGTTGTAGTTTTTCTTCTGTGTTTTTATTTCCTGGTTCTTTGCGAGATTTCCCTTTTGGATTTCTGCTTGTCCTTTCGTTGAGGTCAACGGGAGCGCAAGCAGTTGGCCATATGACTTTGGAAATCACTGCACTCTAAGTGCAGAGTCATTTCCCTAAACCAATCAGACAAGTTGTGCAGAATGCAGATGGGCCCCGGTGACTTGTGATGGGAACTTGAGTGCCAGGAAAATAGAATGGAAAACATTTTTTCTTGAGAAGTTAATTTAATTAAAGCAAAGGAACATTTTCGAAATCCATTCACAAGGCGTGGATATTAAAAAAATATATATTAAAAAAAATCTGTTTAATATAAGGAGTGGATTTAAAAAAAAATAATTTACCCTAAGGCATGGATTTAATGTGACCCTAAGGCGTGGGTGGCGTTAATGTGACCCTTCTCTGGTTGGCGGATGGGAAGGGGGTCTCCATGATGTGCAGAGTGAAACTGACCTAGATCTCCCAGATCAACTTTTTTCCGGCTACCATAAGGCGTGGATTTTTAAAGGAATATTTTTTCCGGCTACCATAAGGCGTGGATTTTTAAAGGAATATTTTTTCTGGCTACCATAAGGCGTGGATTTTTAAAGGAATATTTTTTCCGGCTACCATAAGGCGTGGATTTTTAAAGAATATTTTTTCTGGCTACCATAAGGCGTGGATTTTTAAAGGAATATTTTTTCCGGCTACCATAAGGCGTGGATTTTTAAAGGAATATTTTTTCCGGCTACCATAAGGCGTGGATTTTTAAAGGAATATTTTTTCCGGCTACCATAAGGCGTGGATTTTTAAAGGAATATTTTTTCCGGCTACCATAAGACGTGGATTTTTAAAGGAATATTTTTTCCGGCTACCATAAGGCGTGGATTTTTAAAGGAATATTTTTTCCGGCTACCATAAGGCGTGGATTTTTAAAGGAATATTTTTTCCGGCTACCATAAGGCGTGGATTTTTAAAGGAATATTTTTCCGGCTACCATAAGGCGTGGATTTTTAAAGGAATATTTTTTCCGGCTACCATAAGGCGTGGATTTTTAAAGGAATATTTTTCCGGCTACCATAAGGCGTGGATTTTTAAAGGAATATTTTTTCCGGCTACCATAAGGCGTGGATTTTTAAAGGAATATTCGTGGAAATCTTGGGGATCTTCGAATCTCCCGTGGACCAAAATGAATCGGGGTAGTGCCCTTAAATAAATCAACTACGTTGGGTAAAAGAAGTAAACATAATATGAGACGGTGAAGGAAGTTAGTAATCCAGTACCGGCGGCAATCGTTGGTGAGGTCACAAGCCATGAGTCGTCGAGATCAAGTGATTGTGATCCGGCTGTTCTAGGTGTGGATGCCTTGGCACCTGCAGCTGTATCTGTTACAAGTGCATCAAAACCAAAACGTTGACGAACCGAATAGCCGGTTCGTCAACGTTTTGGTTTTGAGCATGTCAAGACTGGTGAAAATCAGGACTTTAGTTCTGAGAGCTGACGACCTACACAGGACTCTACGCGCTATCCGCGATAGACTAGAGGAGCAAAGTAAGGAACTCTTCGACCAGTTAGACAGACATGTACCAGAAGAGCAATGTGGGGATACGCTTCCGAAGGAACTGCTACTAAATCTTACCCTAACTGATGATGAGCTGGACACCACGGTGATCCCAGCCAAGTCTACTCAGGGGGATTGCTGTAGTATTAACGAATGAAGCGCAGACCCTGTTGACCGACCGACTTCAAGTCTGACTACAACAGGTCCTGTGTCGGCACTTGCCGACAATAAACTTCAGAGGTAATGTCCGGCGATGTCCGATGGGGAATCTGTCGAGACCCCAGTAACGGATAGCGGATCGAAGGTTGGGAAGGCCCGAGAAGTAGCTGATGCGAAACAATACAAACTTGTTGTTTTGTATCTCCGCAAATTCGTGGGGCGAGACGCGAATTTGATGAGGTGTACCTCCCACCTCATCAATGGTAAGATGAGATACGTAAGGAAGTTCGAAAGAATCTATCTGCACGCTCTCCATCGTGAACTCGAGATGGAGAGAATCTCCCTCCCGAATCCTACTACTCGCACAAAAGTGGTAGAATCGGCGAAGCCCACTGTCTCTGACAGAGGTGCTAAGCCGAATTCTGACCTGAAGCCCAGCTCGAAGCCGAACCCTAGTGAGAAAGCACAGGAAAAGGCAATTGAGAACATCGCGAATCAAAATGTCACCCATAAGGGTGATCAACATGTCTCAAAGCCCGATTCTGCGCCTAGCTACAAAGGTGAAGCTAAAACTTTGGGTGGGGAAAAATCGGTTCAGATTTAAATATAGCTCCCATATATTTTTTGTCCTATTTGAGGTAAATAGTGCACCAAAGTCTCTATATATCCTTCGATTTGCACGAAATTTGGCATAGCGTACTGACTTAACTTTAGAAAGATGTGTGTTAAATTTCGTAAAAATCGGTTCAGATTTGGATATAGCTTCCGTATATATATTCGTCCGATTTTAGGTATATAGCACCAAAGTCCCTATTTATCTTTCGATTTGTACGATATCTGGCATACCGTACTGAATTAAGTCTAGAATAATGTGTGCTAAGTTTCGTGAAAATCGGTTCAGATTTAAATATAGGTCGCATATATATTTCGTCCGATTAAGGGTAAATGGTGCACAAAAGTCTCTTTATATCTTTCGTATTTCCACGAAATTTGGCATAGCGTACTAAATTAAGCCTAGAACGATTTGTGTTAAATTTCGTGAAAATCGGTTCCGATTTAGATATAGTTCCCATATATAGTTTCTTCCGAATTTAGGTAAATAGTACACCGAAGTCTTTATATATCCTTGGATACGCACGAAATTTGGCACAACTTATTGAATTAACTCTAGAATGATGTGCGCTAAGTTTCGTGAAAATCGGTTCAGATTTAGATATAGCTCCCATATATATTTCCGTCCGATTTAAGGTAAATAGTGCATCAAATTCCATATACATTTTTCGATTTGCACGAAATATGGCTCAGCGTTATGAATTAAGTCTGGAATGATGTGTGCTAAATTTCGTGAAAATCGGTTCAGATTTAGATATAGCTCCCATATATATTTTCATCCGATTTAATGTAAATGATGTACCAAAGTCCCTATAAATCTTTCGATTTGCACGAAATTTGGCACATTAAACTGAATTAAGCCTAGAATAATGTGTGCTAAGTTTCGTAAAAATCGGTTCAGATTTAGATATAGATATATATTTTCGTCCGATTTAAGGTAAATAGTGCATCAAAGTCCATATAAATCTTCCGATTTGCACAAAATTTGGCACAGCGTACTGAATTAAGTGTAGAACGATGTGTGTTAAATTTCGTGAAAATCGGTTCAGATTTAGATATAGCTCCCATATATATTTTCGTCCGATTTAATGTAAATAGTCCATCAAAGTCACTACATATCTTTAATTTGCACGAATTTCGGCATAGCGTGCTGAATTGAGCCTGGAGTGATGTGTTTCAAGTTGGGTGAAAATCGGGTGTCGGATTGAGATTTAATTTATAACAGTGCGGCGTACCGAATAGAGTGTATCAATTTTGCTATAAATCGTTTTCCATAAATTTGTCCCATGGTTGCAGAAAGACATGAGTAGGTTCCTTCGGGGGAACATTGACATGCAATTGTAAGGATACATATGCACAATATGCCCAAAGTGGTGAAGGGTATCATATAGTCGGCCCAGTCCGACTTTACTACTTTCCTTACAGGTTTTTATTTTATATTTCCTTAATTTTTATTTTTTTTTTGTTCCATTATTTTTTTATAATTTCTATTTTATATATTTTTTATTTTATTAATTTTTTATTCATATTTATTTATTTTAATTTTACATTTTATTCATTAATTTTTTATTTTATTTAACATTTTATTAATTTTTATTTTCTTATTTATTATTTTTTAATCATTTTCTTATTTTATTATTTTTAATTTATTTATATATTAATTATTATTTCCTAAATTTTTAATATTTTTTTCTATTATTTTTAAAAATAATTTCTTTTTAAACAATCCCAATTTACGTTCATATTCCCTATTAATAACATACACTCATTATTTTATTAACATTCTATGTTTTCCCAGCAATTCAACAGACCATAACAACAGAACAACAACTCTCTCCTCACTGTAGCCAATACACCGCCATGTTATTAACCATAACAGACTCTCTATACCACAGAGTAAACACTTGCGAGAGAGAGAGAGAGAGAGCACTTATGTGTGCTCCACAAATTCGCCTTACAAAATAACATGCTCCCATATAACCTGTTGTTGTGTTGTTAATGAGGGGATAACACTCAACAACAACACACTCCCACTGTACACACACAAACACAACACAATCGTGACGAGACGATGCACAGCAACAATAACAGAACATAACATAACCGAAGACAACTGCCAGCTGCTGTTGTTGTGCTTTCATCATTACAATGACTGTGAACGAACGACTGTTAACGACGAGTGCTCTCGTATACACCCGCACACGAACATGCACTCCAACTGTTAGAGTCTATCACACATATTGTTATGTGGCGGGGCAAATGCAATGGCAAATGCTTAAGTTTGACTTTTCCTTGGCACAGCCAGGCAGTCACAACTCTAAACAGCAAGCACTCACAGACACACACACATATACATACTTGAGCTCTGTGTGGTATCCTCAATCAACAGCGACAGCAGCAACAACAGTAGAATATTAACATTTGCACACAACCATTCACACAGCCATCCATGTTGTATACACTTACCAAAAGCCAGACATAGACAAACCAAAAATGACTTGGGATTATGGTTGTGTGTGGGGTTGAGTTGATCGGCTGGAGGCACAGCACAACACAACACAGCAAAACAAAACACAACACAATTTCGTTTTAACATGTACGATGTGATGCGAATTGCTGGCAAACGAACAGTCAGTTGATAACGAAACTTCAACGGTAACGGTTGTCGTAGACGGACGTCAAAAGTTAGCCATCAAATAAGTTTTCTGTTTGCAAAAACACCAACAACAAAAACATAAAGAATTCTTGCTAAAGCATAAAAGTAAAGGAGGTAGAGTAGAAAATAAAACCCCCTAAATCTCCCTACCTCTCTCTCTGTCGGTCGCTCTCTCACACTCTTACATAAACTTTTTGCGAGTGTCGATTTAACACACACACAATTACAAAAACATGCAACACGAACGTGAAACAGAATACAATCTTTTGTAATCCCAGTAAGTGTAAGCTTTTGTTTTAAAGCAGGTGTTGTTGTGCGAAACATCTTAAATGATAAGCAGTGAAGAAAACGAAAAATAAAAAAAATAAAAGTAAAGAAAAGAAAAGAAACAAAGGCAGCAGCAAAAAAATCTGTGTTAAGCCTAACAAAAAAATATTCAAGGTTTAATATTTTTTTGGTTAAATCCTCGGAGAATAACACAAAATAAACAACAACAAGAAATATTAATCATACGCTGGCATGCCACCTCTGGCAGAAAATAAGTAATGCTCCCTCAGAGCCTTTATTTCGAAAACAGATAAGCGGCGGTGTGAAACATAGTCAGTCAATTAAATATCACTTATACGCCACACGGTACTTAGGAAGACTTCCTTCTATCGTTCGCTCGCTTGTGCGGTGTTGCTTCACCTATCTATTGTTTGTTCGGTCGGTCGGCCGCGTTATTTACCATTTCACGCTGTTTATGTGCGACGCACGGAAATAGGAAACGGAAATTAAGAAATTATTATGAAAGTGCGTGCGTGTGTGTGTGCTGCGTAAGTGCGTGCGGGTGTTTGCTTGTTTTTTACCATTGTGTGTACATATTTTCATGTGATAAATATCATCGATTAAATTTGTTTGTGTTCGAAGGTGATTTCACATAGCAAGGAAAATAAATAAATTAGAAAAATTAACTTACGACAAAAGGTTATTATTAACAAGGAGTTTCCCACCTCGGTGTTCGGATGTTGCAGCTTATTATTTGTGGATGATAGCTGTAGAGGAATTATTAAAGGTGATTTAAGATAATTATTTTTATAATTATAATTTAATTATTTTATATAAGTACAAAATAAGGGAAATTAGAAAAATTAAAAAATTAACAGAGCTTCAAAAAAGAAGATTATTGAGATTTTATTATGACTCTTAAAAATGTCTAATTAAAAAAAAAATATTGAGAACATACTTTTTAAGAACTTATAAAGCCGAGGGTACACATTCTAGCACTAAGGGTACATATTCTAGTACATCGACTATCTGGATTTCTTAACGAATTTATTTGAGAGATCTATAAAGACGAGGATTAGAAAAAATTTTGGGACCTATAGAAGCGAAGAAAAAATTTCAAACATATTTTTAACGAAGAATATGTGTTTTTAATGTAAACATTAGATTTTAGAGAATAATTCTTCAAAGACAAAACGAGTGGTGGATTTTTATTGAATATTTTTTCGAAAGGCAGAAAGTAGATATGATGTTTTTACAGAATATTTATTTCCAAGGACATATTAGGTCGTCGATTTTTAAGGAATAATTTTTCAAGGGTCAATATTTTTTTCAATTTCCGGTAGAGGTTTCGATTTGTTTTTTTAAGGATATTTTTTTAAAGGCATATAATTGCGTGAACTAGAAACAAAATATTATTTTAATAGGGCGTGGTTTTCTTAAAAATATTTTTGTAAGGACCTATAGAGTCGAAAAAGTCTTTAAATATTTTTATGAGATCTTTGGGGTTTTGTTAAGCATGAACCTCCATTATGACAAATAAGGCGTAGATTAATTAAAGATTAATTTTTGGAGGTCCCATAAGGTCGTGGATTTATTAAAGAATATTTTTCAAGGGCCAACTGAGGCGTGGATTTATTAAAGAATATTTTTCAAGGGCCAACTGAGGCGTGGATTTATTAATGAATATTTTTCAAGGCCAACTGAGGCGTGGATTTATTAAAGAATAATTTTTAGAGGTCCTATAAAGGCGTGGATTTATTAAAGAATAATTTTTAGAGGTCCTATAAAGGCGTGGATTTATTAAAGAATAATTTTTAGAGGTCCTATAAAGGCGTGGAATATTTTTATGAGGACCTGCAGAGGCGCGGGGTTTTAAAGAATAATTTTTAGAGGTCCTATAAAGGTCCTATTAAGTCCTATAGAGGTCCTATTAAAGAATAATTTTTAGAGGTCCTATAAAGGTCCTATTAAGACCTATAGAGGTCCTATTAAAGAATAATTTTTAGACGACCCTCGGAAGGGAAAATTTTTTTAAAGAGCATTTTCTTGACGACACAGGCGTGAATTTTCCAAAGAACATTTTCTTGACGACCTTCGGAGGCGTGGATTTTTTAAAGAACATTTTCTTGACGACCTTCGGAGGCGTGGATTTTTTAAAGAACATTTTCTTGACGACCTTCGGAGGCGTGGATTTTTTAAAGAACATTTTCTTGACGACCTCCGGAGGCGTGGATTTTCCAAAGAATCTTTTCTTGACGACCTTCGGAGGCGTGGATTTTTTAAAGAACATTTTCTTGACGACCTTCGGAGGCGTGGATTTTTTAAAGAATATTTCATTGAGGACCTACAGAGGCGTGGATTTTTTAAAGAATATTTTTTTGAGAACCTACAAAGGCGCGGGTTTCTTAAAGTATAATTTTTAGAGGTCCTATAAAGGCATGGAATATTTTCTTGAGGACCTACTGAGGCGCGGGTTTTTTAATGAATATTTCCTTGAGGACTTACAGAGGCGAGGATTTTTTAAAGAATATTTTCATGAGGATCTACAGAAGTGGGGACTTTTAAAGAATATTTTCATAACAACCAACAGATTCATGGATTTTTTAGAGAATATTTTCTTGAGGATCTAAAGAACCGTGAATTTTTAAAGAATATTTTCTTGAGGACCTACAAGGACGTGGCTTTTTATACCCTTCACCACACTGTGGTACAGGGTATTATGTCTTTGTGCATATGTTTGTAACAGGCAATAGGAAACGAGATAGACACATGGTTCCTTTTGAGAATATGCATAGAATCACTTTATGAGTCGATTTATGCATGTCCGTCCGTCTGTCTGTCCATGTTAAATTGTAAACAAAGTACAGGTCGCATTTTTATTCGAATAGGATGAAATTTGGCACATGCCATGCATTTGGCCCAAGGACGAACCCTATTGAAATTGGGAGCAATCGGTTCAGATTTAGATATAGCTCCCATATATATATATGTACCTTTATATCTTTCGATTTGGCATAACGTACTGAATTGCGCCTAGAGTCATTTTTGCCAAGTTTCGTGAAAATCGGTTCAGATTTAGATATAGCTCTCATATATAGTTTCGTCCGATTTTAGGTAAATGGTGCACCAAAGTCCCTGCAAATCTGTTGATTTGCACATAATCGGTTCAGATTTAGATATAGCTGCCATATATATTTTCTCCCGATTTTATGTAAATGGTGCACCAAGGTCTCTATATATCCTTCGATTGGCACGAAATTTGGCATAGCGTACTAAATAAAGTCTAGAGTAAAGTCTGCCAAGTTTCGTCAAAATCGGTCCAGATTTAGATATAGCTCCCAAATATAGTTTCGTGCGATTTAATGTAAATAGTGTACCAAAGTCCCTATATATCTTTCGATTTACACGAAATTTGGCATAGCTTACTGAATTGAGTCTAGAATGATGTGTGCTAAGTTTCGTGGAAATCGGTTAAGATTTCCATATAGCTTCAACATATGCATAAGTATTCGTCCGATTTTATGTAAATGTAAAATGGTTCCTATATATCCTTTGATGGTGCACCATACTCCTAATGTTTGTTCGATTATTTGCAAATTTTGCACAGCCTATCAAATTGTGACTTGAATGACGTTATTGGGTTTTGTTGAAATTGGCGCAGATCCAGCCATAGCTTCCGTATGTATTTCAAACGGTGTTCTATTTGAGATTAAATTTTTAACAGTGCGACGTTCCGAATAGATTGTATCAATTTTGCTATAAATCATTTTCCATAAATTTGTCCCACGGTACGCTGACGACTCTAAATCTGCTCGAATGAAATTAAATTTATCATAGGTTGTAGAAAGACAGGAGTATGTTCCTTCGAGGGAACAGTGACATGCAATTGTAAGGATACATATGTACGACAGATACAAAGTGGTGAAGGGTATCATATAGTCGGTCCAGTCCGACTTTACTACTTTCCTTACTGGTTTAAAGTAGCCATTAGGCGTGGATTTTTTAAAAAATATTTTTCAAAGTAGCCATTTGGCCTGGATTCTTTAAAAAATATTTTTCAAAGTAGCCATTTGGCCTGGATTCTTTAAAAAATATTGTTTGAAGTGGCCACATGGCATGGGTTATTTCAAATATATTTTTCAATGGCCGAAAGGCATTAATTAAAAAAAAAGATATTTTTCTCGAAGTCAGAAGGATTAGTATTTTTTTGCGGTAGCCACAGGTCGTGGTTATTTAAAAAAAAAAAATGCGGTAGCCAATAATTTTTTTTTTTCAATTGCCAATTCCAAGGTATGTATTTCAAAAAAAATATTTTTAATTACGAAAGGTGTGTATTTTTTAAAAACAATTTTTTGAAGTGGCCACAGGACATCCTTGACCATAACTGGAGCTTCATGCAAAATTCCCTACCCATCAGCTCAAAATTTAGTTCCTCTGCTGTGGTATTGGAAATAGTAAAGAATATAAGAATATGGATCGATCTGAACATATACGCGTTATGTATGTTCTGAGTAAATTAATATGCCATAGAATGTAAATGTTGTATTTTTTCACACAAATCTCTGGGTCCATTGGAACGGCTAAATAATGACAGGTTATCGTAAAAACAACAATGGCCATTCCTTCGCCGAGTAAAAATGTTCGTGTTACAATTGTAGCCTCTAGAGCGACCAGAAAAATTACAAAAACAACATTTTGGGCCCAATCCATCTCTACATCATTACCAAAATTATAGGGCCCTTCATTGGTCGCAAACGGATTTACATGAAAAATTTCGTGACGATTGGTCCATTACTGTAGCCAGTAATTTGTTTACAAATTATAATTGATCGATTCGCCTATTCGATATATGAGGGTCGGTATACTAAAATATGAGCCTGGGTCCAATATTTCTCGACATTACAAACTCTTAGAACCACACAAACTTATAAATAAATTAGAATTTTAAAATAATTAGAATTTCCTAAAAAATATACTACATTCAATAACCAATAAATGCCGAAATTTTAAAATTTCAAAATCAATGCCATAAATTTTTTTCTAATAAAATCTAAAAAAATCCAAAAAATATGTTCTTATATTGAAATATGTCCTGCAGAAGATCTTCATTCCACAGAAGACATATAAAAAAATTATTCTAAATAAAAATATATGAAGATATTTTATGAAGGAAGTACCTTACTCTGTAAGTACATTGACGTACTATTTTCTTTATACACACAGTCCCACACATATACACATGCAAATTAATAAAGAAAAAACAACAACAATAACCACAGTGAACGTGCTCAAGTGGCTGTTTTTAAAAAAAATATATATAAACGTATATAATCGTGTTAAGTTATGCCTGACTTTATTATGGCTAACGTCTGTTTAACAGCCAGCATCAACGTGAATATTATAACGGACAAAAATAACAACAAGATTTAACAACAACAACCAGAACAACAAAATTACAACAAAGTTACAAATGAAAAGGGAAACTGACAATAAAACAAATCTGTAGAGCGTAGTCCCATCTCATTCACACAGTCAACAATGCGTATAAGTAACATAAAGTAGTCAGGTTTTTGTAATTGTAATGACATGCACAGTTGTGAAGGTGTGTGTGTGTTTGTGTAAGTGAGGATGTTCGTCTTCACTGAAAAAACGAAATCACTTTCAACGACAAAATAATTGTTATGGAGAGGCCGTTATTTTTTTGCTTGTTTATCTTCTTCTTGTTCTCAAAAAATAGAACTCTCTCTCCCATATGTGAATGAGGAGGCGAGAGTACCAACTTCAGTCGATGAAGTTCACAGCACGACATTGTTAAGATGTGTGTGTTCGTGTGTGTCTGTGGCATGAGACAAGACATAGGCCAGTCATACGAAGACACTTATGTGTTATAGAGCTTGTTGTTGTTGTATTTGCCATTGTTGTTGCTTGGTTTGAAGTTCAAGATTAAAGTTAAGCACACGTAGAGTAGAGGAAAAATAAATCCCCACGTGGTCTTTAATTAAAAGTTGGTGATGCACTAAAGAGAGGAAGATATGTGATTGAGGGAGTAGAGTAAGAGAGAGAGAGAGAGAGAGGGGATGTGTGGCAGAGAGAAATAATGCATTAGCATAAGTTTACTACCATAATAAGAATTGTAGAAGAAAATAAAAATATTTATATGCAAAAATAGTCAGAAAATTCCTTGCCCTCCCTCCCTTTTCCCAAATTTAAAGGGAATTTATTTTCCCACTTTTGTGTGGTTTAATAATTTAATTAAAGTGGCAATTTCCTACGTCAAAGAGGCTGCAGCATTGTTAAGAGTGGTTCATATAATTTTGCAACACACTTGATGAAAGTCAAACAATAACAACAACAACAAAACAAATTAATACAACAATAACTTCACCTGCTGTGTGTAGCCAGCCATTGAAAGTGACTTGATTATGCCTACAAGATTTAGGAGCTTCCCTGCCTTACTCCTTCCCCCTCTCTTCCTCCCTCTCTATAATTGTGCTGTTCTTGTTGCTGCTGCTGTTGGTAGTATTTTTATCTTTTAATGAGAAATCTCTTGAGACGATGAACATCCTTTTGGCACAGCGATGAAACCATGATGTTATTAAATTGGCTATATGGCAGGGCGGGGAATTACTACATCCGTTGGAAGTAATTTAAATCACTTGGTTTTGTCGGTTATTTAGTGCGTTGCTAAAACTCATCAACTTCACTTACAGTATCTCCTCTCATTTCCTGCTCTCCCCTAACCCCTTGCCCCTCAAACACTTTGCCTGTCTAATTTAATTACGAGAAACAATTTTGAAAACCAATTTTTTGACCAACAACGGAACAAGGCATTATTGTATTGAATTTCCAATTAATGTTACAATGCGAAAAGGCAAATATGGGCCCAGAAGCCTTTGAGGGGAGACTTATGGTGGAGGTGAGGAATAGTGATGTTAATGAACTTTGAAATAATTAAGTTTTTGACTCAAGGAACTACAACAGCAGGACACCCAGAAGAACAATATGAATTCCTGTTTGTTGTTGTTGATGATGATTTATTAAAATTGATGCCA
Source organism: Musca vetustissima (assembly GCF_032173495.1). Taxonomy (NCBI): domain Eukaryota; kingdom Metazoa; phylum Arthropoda; class Insecta; order Diptera; family Muscidae; genus Musca; species Musca vetustissima. The sequence goes on along the minus strand of NW_026876413.1, from coordinate 96,958 downwards.
CCAAGGATAATGGACATAAGTCGTCTTTGGCAGAATGACAAAACATTTGAAAAATGAAATTTGTCACAGGGCTTAAGGACAGTCTTAAACAAGATTTTCGGTATGGAGAGAATTAAATAAAGGCAAATTTAAATAAATAAATAATCAAGGATATTTTAATAAGGAAAGGAGAATTTAAAAAAAAATTAAGTTACCATAATGTGTGGATTTTTTAAAAAAAAAATTAAAGTTAACATAAGGCGCGAATTTGTATTTAAAAAAAATATTTATTTAAGTTAGCCTAAGGCGTGGATTTATTAAAAAAATATTTTTTTTTGAAGTTAACTTAAGGCGTGGATTTATTAAAAAAATATTTTTTTGAAGTTAACTTAAGGCGTGGATTTATAAAAAAATATTTTTTTGAAGTTAACTTAAGGCGTGGATTTACAAAAAAATCATGTTAACAAGTTAATTTTTTCAAGTTAACATAACGCGTGGATTTTATAAAAAATATCTTTTCAAGTTAACATAAGGCGTAAGGGTACATACAAGAGGCGCTAATATATACAATATCCTGTAGATAGAACAGAAATATCATCTTTAGAGGACCTTGGAAATGAAATCCGGCGAAATTAAATGTGTGATATTTGAACCTATTACAAAAGCCCATAGACATAATCGGGGAAAATTGGAATCCTTGGTGTACAATTTCTATAAAACCGAGCAACATTGTGTTTGTATGTATGTAAATCGGGACCTAATTGAGCAACGGTGGCATATTTGGTATACTGCAGCACAAAGAGCCGTCCACAATATTATCTCGTGTATATGGAGCAGACGTAGGCTCCTCGGTGAACGTAAAATCAGACGAATATATATATATATATATATATATATATATAAACCGATTTACACGACACTTAACACGCATCCACATAGACTCAATTCAGTACGCTATGCCAAATTTCGTTCAAATCGAAGGATATATAGGGACTTTGGTGCACCATTTACATAAAATCGGTTGAAAATATATATGGTAGTTATATATAAATTTGAACCGATTTTCACGAAACTTAACACGCATCCACCTAGACTCAATTCAGTGCGATATGCCAAAATTCGTGCAAATCTTATGATTTTCAGGGACTTTGGTGCACCATTAAACTAAAATCGGACGAAACTATATATGAGAGCTATATCTAAATCGGAACTGATTTTTACGGAACTTAACACACATCATTCTAGGCCTAATTCATTACGCTGTGCCAAATTTCGTGCAAATCGAAAGATATATAGGGACTTTTTTACACCTTTTACATTAAATCGGACGAAAATATATATGTGAGCTATATCTAGATCTGAACCGATTTTCACGAAACTTAACACGCATCCACCTAGACTCAATTCAGTTCGATATGCCAAATTTCGTGCAAATCGAAAGATATATAGAGACTTTGGTGCACCATTTACATAAAATCGGATGAAAATATATATGGCAGCTATATCTAAATCTGAACCAATTTTCACGAAACTTGGCAGAAGTCACTCTAGGCTCAATACAGTACGTTTTGCCAAATTTCGTGCAAATCAAAATATATATAGGGGCTTTGGTGCACAATTTACATGAAATCGGATGAAAATATATATGGGTACTATATGCAAATTTGAACCGATTTTTACGAAACTTGGCAGACATCATTCTAGGCTCAATTCAGTACACTATACCAAATTTCGTGCAAATCAAAAGATATATAGGGACTTTGGTGCACCATTTATATAAAATCGGATGAAAATATATATGGGAGCTATATCTAAATATGAGTTGATTTTTACGAAACTTGGCAGACGTCACTCTAGGCTCAATTCAGTACTCTGTGCCAAATTTCGTGCAAATCGAAGGATATATTTGATGCACCATTTACCTTAAATCGGATGAAAATATATATATGGGAGCTATATCTAAACCTGAACTGATTTTCACGAAACTTGGCACACATCATTCTGGGCCTAATTCAGTACTCTATGCCAAATTTCGTGCAAATCGAAAGTTATAGAGGGACTTTGGTGCCCCATTTACCTTAAATCGGATGAAAATATATATGGGAGCTATATCTAAATCTGAACCGATATTCACGAAACTTGGCACACATTATTCTAGACTCAGTTAAGTGCGCTGTGCCAAATTTCGTGCAAATCGAAAGATATATAGAGACTTTGGTGCACCATTTACATAAAATCGGACGAAAATATATGTGGGAGCTATGTCGAAATCTCAACCGATTTTCACGAAATTTAACACACATCAATCTAGGCCTAATTCATTACGCTGTGCTAAATTTCGTGCAAATCAAAAGGTACATAGAGACTTTGGTGCACTATTTAGCTTAAATCGACGAAAATATATAGTTGGGAGCTATATCTAAATCTGAACCGATTTTTCTCAATTTCAATAGGGTTCGTCCTTGAGCCAAATAAATGAGCGGTGCCAAATTCCATTCAATTCGGATTATAAATGCGACCTGTACTTTGTTTAGAATTTAATACCAAGAGACGGACAGACGGACGGGCATGCATTTATCGACTCAGCAAGTGATTCTGTGCATATTCTCAAAAGGAACCATGTGTCTATCTCGTTTCCTTTTGCCTGTTACAATCATATGCACAAAGACATAATACCCTGTACCACTGTGTGGTGAAGGGTATAATTAAGTGGTCCTAAAGCTTGAATTATATAAAAAAAATTCAAATGGCCCTAAGGCGTGGATTTTTTTATTTTTTTAGCAAGGATTTTTTAATTTTTATTTAGAATAATTTTTTTTACTAAAACAAATGATGTTGTTATAAAGGCAATTTATAATTTCAAACATATTTTTTTAGTATTTCCCTCTTGTCTGTCAATATGGAAGAGTTTTCGCTTAATATTAATTTCCGAATAGGAAAAAGCGTTGGCAATATTTTTTCTATAATTTTTTTTGCAGAATATTTAATTAATATATAAAAATTTAAATGATGGAAAACTTTTTCATTTAATCAATTCCGATGTGGGAATGTGTTGATTAATAAAATATATATATTTGACATATGCATCAGCAAATATAAACAGTGGCGTTGGCAAGGATATTTTTTTGGAGGGGAGATCTTAGAATTTTTCTCATGAAACTGAGAAGTTTAATATGAAAGAAAATTTCTCTTATGCAAAATTTGTTATTGTCCAATATCCCCGCCCATGACCATTGTTAGCACAAAATCCCAATATGATATATATCAAATTGACAATTGAAATATATCAGTGAAATAAAAAAAACACACATCAAATGTCAAATGTTTTTTGTTGCGGGCGCTGTCATGTTTTTTCTGTCCACTTTTGATAATTGAAATTTAAAAATAAATTATTTCAACACCATCCGCCAGCACCCTCTCACAACATCAAAACTCAATATTCCAATATATAAAAACAACAAATTTGTATGGTTTTTTTTATGATTTTCCAAACATAATAACAATATAACATAAATTTTTACTTTTTATTGTGTGTAGTTTGTGTTTACAAGTTTTTTTTTTTTTTATTTGAAAAAAAAAATTAGAATATCTCATTTTTTGCTCTAGGGTCCCCATGGGCATTTGTACAACAACTATAGCTACAAATAAAAAAAAACACATATGTTGCTACTCAACAATGTTGTTGTTCGTGTAAATTTAGTTGTTGTTTTTGTTGTAGTTTTTTTGCTGCTACCAATAATTAAGTTCAATCGATAGTTTTTTTTTTTCATTCCGGCCGGTCATGTCTATAGAAAAATATATTGGCTTTTGGGAATTTTTATAAGCCATACAAATTATACAAATGGAATTTTTAGTGGAAAAAATCACAATGAAATAAATTTTAAATAATTATGAAGCTAATTGTATATTTTAAATTTGAAAACTTTTTTTTTTAAACCACACCTTAGAGCTACTAGAAAAAAAATATTTTTAATAAATCCACGCATTGGGGCTATTTGAGAAAATATATTTTAATAAATCCACGCCGTGGGGCTACTCGAAAATTTTTTTTTTTATAAATCCACGCCATGGGGCTACTCGAATTTTTTTTATAAATCCACGCCTTAGGGATAATTTAAAAAATATTTTTTAATAAATCCACGCCTTAGGGCTACTAGAAAAAATTATTTTTAATAAATCCACGCCTTAGGGCTACTAGAAAAAATTATTTTTAATAAATCCACGCCTAAGGGCTACTTGAAAAAATTATTTTTAATAAATCCACGCCTAAGGGCTACTTGAAAAAATTATTTTTAATAAATCCACGCCTTAGGGCTACTAGAAAAAATTATTTTTAATAAATCCACGCCTTAGGGCTACTAGAAAAAATTATTTTTAATAAATCCACGCCTTAGGGCTACTAGAAAAAATTATTTTTAATAAATCCACGCTTTAGGGCAACAACAAAAAATTATTTTTAATAAATCCACGCCTTGGGGCTACTTGAAAAAATATTTTTTATTAAATCCACGCCATAGGGATAATTTAAAAAAATATTTTTTATTAAATCCACGCCTAAGGGCTACTTGAAAAAATATTTTTTTTTATAAATCCGCGCCTTAGGGCTACTTGAAAAAATATTTTTTTTTATAAATCCGCGCCTTAGGGCTACTTGAAAAAATATTTTTTTTATAAATCCGCGCCTTAGGGCTACTTGAAAAAATATTTTTTTTTATAAATCCGCGCCTTAGTGTAACCAGAAAAATAGTTTTTAATAAATCCACGCCTTGTGTAGATCCTTAAAAACACATTTAAAAAAAAATCCAGTCCTCAGGGCTACTTATAAAATTTATTTTTAAAACCAGTAAGGAAAGTAGTAAAGTCGGACGGGGTCGACTATATGATACCCTTCACCACTTTGGGTCCGTTGTACAAATGTATCCTTACAATCGTATGTCAATGTTCCGTCGAAGAAGTATACTCATTCTGCAACCTATGATAAATTTAATTTCATTCGGGCAGATTCAAAGTCGTCTGCGTACCATGGGACAAATTTATGGAAAACGATTTATAGCAAAAATGATACACGATATTCGGTACGCCGCACTGTTAAAAATTTAATCTCAATCAGACACCCGATCGAAATACACATGGAAGCTATGGCTGCATCTGCACCAATTTCAACAGAACGAAATAAAGTCATTCAAATCTCAATGTAATACGTTGTGCAAAATTTCGTGTTAATCGGACAAACACTAGAAGTTTGGTGCACCATTTATATAAAATCGGAAGAAAATATATATGGGAGCTGTATCTAAATCCGACCCGATTTTCACGAAACTTAGCACACATCATTTTAGGCTTAATTCAAATTTCGTGCAAATCGAAAGATAAATAGCGACTTTGTTGCACCATTTACCTGAAATCGGCCGAAAATATATATGAGAGCTATATCTAAATCGGAACCGATTTCACGAAAGTTAACACACATCACTCTAGACTTCACTTAGTAAGCTATAATTAATGTCGTGCAAATTCAAGGATATATAGGGATATTTACCTAAAATCGTATGAAAATATATAGGTGAGCTATATCTAAATCTAAACTGATTTTCCCGAAATTTAACACATATCGTTCTAGACTTAATTCAGTGCGTTGTGCCAAATTTCGTGCAAATTGGAAGACATATTGGGACTTTGGCATACCATTTACCTAATATCGGGCGAAACTATATATGGGAGCTATATCTAAATCTGAACCGATTTTCATTCTATACTTAATTCAGTACGCTATGCCAAAATTCGTGCAAATCGAATGATTTTCAGGGTCTTTTTTGCACCATTCACCTAATATCGGGCGAAACTATATATGGGAGCTATATCTAAATCTGAACCGATTTTCAAGAAATTTTACACACATCATTCTAGACATAATCCAGTACGCAGTGCCAAATTTCGTGAAAATCTATGGATGTACAGGGACTTTGTTACACCATTTACCTTAAATCGGATGAAAATATATATGGGAGCTATATCTAAATCTGAACCGATTTTCTCGAAACTTGGCACACATTATTCTAGACTCAATTCAGTACGCAGTCCGAAAAATTGGTATAGCTTTTACATTAAATCGGACGAAAAAATATTTTGGGACCTGTATCTAAATCTGAACCGATATTCAAGAAATTTAACGCACATCGTTTTAGATTTAATTCAGTACGCTGCGCCAAATTTCGGGCAAATCGAAAGATATATAGGTACCGTTTACATTAAATCGGACGAAAATATATATGCGAGCTATATCGAAATCTGAACTGATTTTTTCCAATTTCAATAGGGTTCGTCCTTGGGCCAAATGAGTGACCTATGCCAAATTTCATCCAATTCGGATTATAAATGCGACCTGTTCTTTGTTTACAATTTAACATCTACAGACGGACGGACATGCATAAATCGACTCAGAAAGTGATTCTATGCATATTCTCAAAAGGAACCGTGGGTCTATCTCGATTATTTTTGCCTGTTACAAACATATGCACAAAGACATAATACCCTGTACCACAGTGTGGTGAAGAATATAAAAAACTACGCCTTGTGTAGATCCTCTAAAATATTTTTTTAAAAAATATCCACTCCTAATAATATCAGATCCAGTTTTATTTAGTTCTATTAATATTTTTTCCTATTTTACCCTTATTTTTTACCTCATATGACAGCTGTCACTCACTGCTTTTCGTTTTTTTTTTTCTTATGAGTATTATATCATTACACCATATTAATATCGCTCGTTCGTTCGTTGTCAATCACTTCGTTCTACTGCCAGTAAATCTGTGCGTAACAAATTTTTATTGACGAAAATTTTAGGCATTCATTTCTAAGCACTTTGATCTTTTAAGGAACCCCCCCAGAAAATGAGGCTGTCTGAATAAATAATACAAAGTAGAAAAAGAAGAAGAACAAGAGGTGGTAGGCTGACAACAAAGAAAAACAATCTCTATCGGCTTTATATTGATTATTTGCATTTTTATGAGCTGTCGTTGAAGGTGGGACGGGCGTAACATATCGATGATACATTTTGGAGATATGCCAGTCAGTCCCCTATTCAAGATATGTAAATTTAGAAAATATTTTCATTTTCGTTTCTTGATTTTTTTGTTGTTGTTGTGGGAAATCGGAACAAAGAAAATGTTGTGGTTTGAACTTTAAGGAATTTCAATGCGGTTATAGGCGGTAGATTTTCTACATCGTGTTGTTGTTGTTGTGTCATACGCAATAATGCCTATGCTTTGCTTGGGTGCAAACTCTGTGTGTTCGTCATAGTCATTGTGTTGATTCGTTCGGTCGTTTGTTTGTCATTGCCACCAAGTGTCAATAACAGTTTTTCTTTTTAGAAATTCCATAATAGAATGTTTGCATAAACCGAATAATAGCAAATACAACAACAAGAAATGATGTAGAAAAAAATATTTTTACAAAAAAAAAAAAAAATCATAAGCTTTAAGAATTTGCATTTCTAACCTCAATCGAAAATATTGTAGGAAGGGTCGTGTGGTTTTATATTTCCCCCCCAGCTGACACCCCTCTTCAATGATAAACAAATTTTATGCAAATCCTTTTTCATTTCGATGTTAGTAGATGTAGTAGTAATTCTTTCTTCAGAGGACGATTCAACAGGAAACACCCTTGGCAATAAAATGATAATATTTAATAGAATTTCCGTATACAGAAACCAGTAAGGAATGTAGTAAAGTCGGACGGGCCCGACTATATGAAGGATACCATACCACTTTGGCTATATTCAAGATATACATCCTTACAGACCTTGAATTTTTGAAGGACCATTGACATGAAATTCGACTAAGTTAAATATGTGATCTGTGTCTATATGTGAACCGACTTAACCCGAAGATCAATAACCGGATATATTTGTATAAAGTATATATATTCTTGATCAGCGTATGCAGGTCCATCTTTCTGTTGTAATCACTCTAGCGTCTAAACGAATTGAGATAGATCGCCAAAATTTTGCATAAAGTTGTCTCTTGCAGGTCCGAAGATGAGCTTCATCGGTCCACGTACCAAATGTCTGCACTAAAAATCAATAATATCGGTCCACTTTTTCGGATAGCCCCCATATAACGGTTAACCCAGACCCATTTCCATACGTTGCGCGTTATGTTGTGCCAATCGAACACACTTTAAATCTTTGGTGCACCATTTGCGAAAAATCGGACGAACATATATATGGGAGCTATATCTAAATCTGAACCGATTTCAATAAAAGTTGGCACACGTTAGTCTATCCTAACTTCGGTACGTTGTGCAAAATTTCAAGTCAATCGGCCTAAATTTGACTCTATGGTGCACAATTTGCTAAAAATCGGACGAACTTATATATGGAAACTATATCTAAATCTGAACCGATTTCAATAAAAGTTGGCACAATTTAGGACTTTGGTGCACCATTTACCTTAAATCGGACAAAAATATATATGGGACCTATATCTAAAACTGAACCGATTTTCACGAAACTTAGCAAACATCATTCTAGGTTTAATTCAGTACGCTGTGCCAAATTTCGTGATATTTAGGAACTTTGGTGCACCATTTAAAATAAATCGGAAGAAAATATATATAGGAGCTATATCTAAATCTGAACCGATTTTTCACAATTTCAATAGGGTTCGTCCTTGGGCCAAATATAGGCCACTTATTTGTCAAATTTCATCCAAATGGGATCATAAATGCGACCTGTACTTTGTTCACAAAAATACATGGACGGACAGATGGACGGACGGGCGGACATACATAAATCGACTCAGAAAATTATTCTATGCATATTCTCAAAAGGGACCATGTGCCTATCTCGTTTCCTTTTGCCTGTTACAAACATATGCACAAAGACATAATACCCTGTACCACAGTGTGATGAAGGGTATAAAAAGGGGGGTATATGGTGGGGTAGTCCCCAGGGCAAATATTAATAATTTTTGGTGGGGAGATTTGTTACGATATATGACTACAAAATACCAAATTGCGGGGAATTCGGTAGAAAAACGCGCTCAAGAATCCCAAAATACCGAAAATTGGGGGCTATCCGAAAAATTGGACCTATATTCATAATTTATTATGGAGAGAATTGGTACCTATTATGAACTCAAAATACTAAATTACAGCCAATTCGGTGGAAAAATACGACCAAAACCCCTAAAATATTGAAAATTTGGGGGGGGGGGGTGGGGGGGTTCCGTTATATAGGAGCTATGCCTAAACGTGTACCGATATATCCCATCTTCGAAATTGACATGCCTGCAGACAAAATACAAATCTACACAATTTCAGCATCCTATATCAATTCCTTCAGAAAATAGCGTGATTACAACAGACGGACGGACATAGCTAGATCGTCTTAGAATTTCACCCTGATCATGAATATTTATACTTTATAGGGTCGGAAATGAATATTTCTATGAGTTACAAACAGAATGACAAAATTAGTATACCCTCCATATTATGGTGGATGATCTTTTTTGAAGGTCCTACACAAGGCGTAGATTTATTAAAAAATATTTTTTTAGAAAATCCTTGCCTTGTGAGGATCGTTAAAAAAAACGAGGATACTAAAAAAAATATTTTTTAAAAAAATCTACTCTTTTTGAATCCGCAGGAAAATTAAAATGTTTTTTATTTCCAACTAGGCCTGAAATATATTTAAATACCCTAAGGGAATATGCGATTTGGGTTTCAAAAATTCATGAGATAAACGTTTTATGTAAATTTTCAGAGCTATCCTGTTGACTGACGGTATTTCCCTTTTAGAAGGGGGAGAGAATGGAAAAAAGGTCAGGGGAATATACATTTAAAATTCAAATAAAACTGAGGAGGGTTTGACAGTAGTAACTCATTGAGGGATTGATGGTACCATTAGACAATTTGTTATACCAAATTTTAAGCTATTCAGAGGGTGGACAACGCTCCCAACACTCACGTAAAATTTATTCAGGGGAAAATATGCCCCTGAAGGTGACCAGTAGTGTCAACCTCAATTTCGATTTGTTCCAGCAAAATTTCGTATTTTATATTTTGCCCTCCGTATGGCTTCAATGGAATAGAAAAATTTTATTTTTTCAAAAAATTTACCCTCCATTCCTCTCTCTCCTCATAATCTTCCATTTTATTATTAATAATTGTAGCATTTCGAATGTGCAGAGACCACATTTACATCTCCTGTGGTATATCCTTGTGTAAAGCTCGATGAGATGTTCGCATAAAGATGTTAGCATAACAAAAATGCTCTGTTTTCTGTTTTTTCTTCTATTTGCATAAAATTTCTATAAAAGATTATGGCTAAGCACACATATTGTTCTCCACATTGAGTGAATGTTCCGATAAAAATGGGAATTTAAGAGATTTTAATGGAAGTCGTCCTGCTGTTCGACATTAGAAATGCATGGCTAATGGGAAATGTAATTGAAATAAAAAAATGCAAATAAACAGGACTATTGGTATGATAATTTGGGGGAGGTGAGGGGATAAAATCAATTTTCAAGGGGAATTTTTCAATTCAACTTAGCTGAATTAAAGATTTTATTATGGAAACCTTAATTCAGTCAGGCTGAATTGAAGTTTTCCTATGGAAACCTTAATTCAGCCAGGCTGAATTGAAGATTTCCTATGGAAAACTTAATTCAGCCAGGCTGAATTGAAGATTTCCTATGGAAACCTTAATTCAGCCAGGCTGAATTGAAGATTTCCTATGGAAACCTTAATTCAGCCAGGCTGAATTGAAGATTTCCTATGGAAACCTTAATTCAGCTGAATTGAAGATTTCCTATGGAAACCTTAATTCAGCCAGGCTGAATTGAAGATTTCCTATGGAAACCTTAATTCAGCTGGGCTGAATTGAAGATTTCCTATGGAAACCTTAATTCAGCCAGGCTGAATTGAAGATTTCATATGGAAACCTTAATTCAGCTGGGCTGAATTGAAGATTTCCTATGGAAATCTTAATTCAGCCGTGCTGAATTGAAGTTTTCCTATGGAAACCTTAATTCAGCCAGGCTGAATTGAAGTTTTCCTATGGAAACCTTAATTCAGCCAGGCTGAATTGAAGTTTTCCTATGGAAACCTTAATTCAGCCAGGCTGAATTGAAGTTTTCCTATGGAAACCTTAATTCAGCCAGGCTGAATTGAAGTTTTCCTATGGAAACCTTAATTCAGCCAGGCTGAATTGAAGTTTTCCTATGGAAACCTTAATTCAGCCAGGCTGAATTGAAGTTTTCCTATGGAAACCTTAATTCAGCCAGGCTGAATTGAAGTTTTCCTATGGAAACCTTAATTCAGCCAGGCTGAATTGAAGTTTTCCTATGGAAACCTTAATTCAGCCAGGCTGAATTGAAGTTTTCCTATGGAAACCTTAATTCAGCCAGGCTGAATTGAAGTTTTCTTATGGAAACCTTAATTCAGCCAGGCTGAATTGAAGTTTTCTTATGGAAACCTTAATTCAGCCAGGCTGAATTGAAGTTTTCCTATGGAAACCTTAATTCAGCCAAGCTGAATTGAAGATTTCCTATGGAAACCTTAATTCAGCTGGGCTGAATTGAAGATTTCCTATGGAAACCTTAATTCAGCTGGGCTGAATTGAAGATTTCCTATGGAAACCTTAATTCAGCCGGGCTGAATTGAAGATTTCCTATGGAAACCTTAATTCAGCCAAGCTGAATTGAAGATTTCCTATGGAAACCTTAATTCAGCTGGGCTGAATTGAAGATTTCCTATGGAAACCTTAATTCAGCTGGGCTGAATTGAAGATTTCCTATGGAAACCTTAATTCAGCTGGGCTGAATTGAAGATTTCCTATGGAAACCTTAATTCAGCTGGGCTGAATTGAAGATTTCCTATGGAAACCTTAATTCAGCTGGGCTGAATTGAAGATTTCCTATGGAAACCTTAATTCAGCTGGGCTGAATTGAAGATTTCCTATGGAAACCTTAATTCAGCTGGGCTGAATTGAAGATTTCCTATGGAAACCTTAATTCAGCTGGGCTGAATTGAAGATTTCCTATGGAAACCTTAATTCAGCTGGGCTGAATTGAAGATTTCCTATGGAAACCTTAATTCAGCTGGGCTGAATTGAAGATTTCCTATGGAAACCTTAATTCAGCTGGGCTGAATTGAAGATTTCCTATGGAAACCTTAATTCAGCTGGGCTGAATTGAAGATTTCCTATGGAAACCTTAATTCAGCTGGGCTGAATTGAAGATTTCCTATGGAAACCTTAATTCAGCTGGGCTGAATAGAAGATTTCCTATGGAAACCTTAATTCATCTGGGCTGAATTGAAGATTTCCTATGGAAACCTTAATTCAGCTGGGCTGAATTGAAGATTTCCTATGGAAACCTTAATTCAGCTGGGCTGAAATGAAGATTTCCTATGGAAACCTTAATTCAGCTGGGCTGAATTGAAGATTTCCTATGGAAACCTTAATTTAGCAGGGCTGAATTGAAGATTTCCTATGGAAACCTTAATTCAGCCAAGCTGAATTGAAGTTTTCATATGGAAACCTTAATTCAGCCAAGCTGAATAGAAGTTTTCCTATGGAAATCTTAATTCAGCCGTGCTGAATTGAAAATTTCCTATGGAAACCTTAATTCAGCTGGGCTGAATTGAAAATTTCCTATGAAATTTAGCTGAATTTTTGCTTTCTATGTCCCTATGAGACCTTTATTTCTTTTCCAATGTTGACACGTGTTGCTTTGTTGTTGTTGTGTTCATTTATAACACCTACAATAATGTTTTATTATGTCCGATAATTATGTTATAAATATAAGGGGTGGGGATGTGTCTCCCCCCTAAGGTGGTTTTGGTGTTGGCGACACTAACGGCGCCGTCATTCATTATTATAACGATTATAAAAAATGAAATAACGGCTCTGACATTGATGAGTGATGGCTTGCTTGGCTTGACTGGTGTTGGTGCTGGTACCGTTTGATTGCTGTCCTGTTGTTAATGATAATTGGTTGTGGTGGTGATTGTTGTTGTTGCTCTTTATGATGGTGACTCTCTCTCTCTCTATCTCTCTTTAATGAAAATTTAATCAAATGCCATCATAACAGAAAAAAGGCAAAACAAATCAAAACGCCAGGAAAAATGAATGATGTTTTATAATGACAATAATTGTGACCTCTAAAGATGGGAGAGAGAGAGAGAGAGAAAGATGGGTGGGAGAGTGAGAGGAAGAAATATATGTGTGTGAGATAAAAGTAAGAGGGAGATAGGAAAAATAAATGATTTTTTAATGATAGTTTTTTTATTGCGGTGGCCTCTAAAGACATGAGAAAGGGAGAGAGGGTGAGAGAGAAATATAAATAAGAAGGTGGGAGAAATATAATTGGACATTTTGTGAAGAGAAGACTCAGATTGTCTTCGTATGGTACTAATATGGCTAAAAAGAAATAAATAAAATAAAACAATAAAAATAATAAAATAAATAATCAAAAATAAAATAATCCAAAATAAAATAATCAACAATGAAATAAATACTAAAAAAAAATCAATCAAATAATCGAAAATAAAATAAAAAATAATTATTATTAGAACAGAAGAAGACAAATAATTAAAAAAATAAAAAAATTATTTTTCGAACAGAAAACTGATATTGTCTCCTTGCGTCTTTGGGAGTTTTGAAAAACAAAAATAATAATAACAAATTATTATTTCACACTGCCTACTTCAATACCATTTCGAAACTCCAATTAATTTATCAAGTCCTTGATTTATTTTTTTATTTTTCTTTTTTTTTTTTGCCTTTATAGTTTTATGTTTATAGTCCATATGTTTGTTAATTAATATTCATTTTCATATTAGGGGGCTCTATAAATTTTGTTATCATTTCATTTCACAAAAATCCGACCACTCATAAATTTATTATTATTATTACCAGAGTTACAATAAAATTTAGGGTCCCCCAATCATAAAGCATTGAGCGGGTGGGTTTTCAAAATTATTACAGGTTGTCATTGGTGTTAATTTGTGGTTTCGCAATTTATTACCGGATATTAGATATTCTAATACGGCAAAGATAAGTGGTATCTATATAAATTGGAAAGGGGCCCACATAAAAGGTTAATTATTAAATTCATTAGGGATAAATATTCAAATTTTATTGCCAAAATAAAACAGAATATTCGAAGCGAGATTCTTCAAATGGAAATAATCTAATATAATAAACAACCAGTAAGGAAAGTAGTAAAGTCGGACGGTGCCGACTATATGATACCCTTCACCACTTTGGGTATATTCAACAGATGAATCCTAACAGACGTCGCATTTTTGAAGGACCAGTAAAATGAAATTGGATCCATAAACATGTCTTTCTGCAAACTATACTAAATTTTTCATTTTGTCAGATACATCTGAATCTGAACCGATTTTAGGAATCTTAACACACATCATACTAGACCTAATTCATTACGCTGTGCCAAATTTCGTGCAAACCGAGAATTATTAAGGGAATTTGGTACACCATTTACCTAAAATCGGACGAAAATATATATGGGAGTTTATCAAAATCGGAACCGATTTTCACGAAATTTAACACACATCACTCTAGACTCAATTCAGTGCGCTGTGCCAATTTTCGTGGAAATGGAATGATATATAGGGACTTTGTTGCACCATTTACCTGAAATCGGACGAAACTATATATGGGAGCTATATCTAAATGTGGACCGATTCCCCCGATACTTGGCAGGCATCACTCTACGCTCAATTCAGTACGTTATGCCAAATTTCGTGCAAATCGAAAGATATATAGGGACTTTGGTGCACCATTTACCTACAATCGGACGACAATATATATGGGACCTATATCTAAATCAGAACCGATTTTTACGAAATTTAGCACACATCGTTCTAGACTTAATTCATTACGCTGTGCCAAGTTTCGCGCAAATCGATAGATATTAAGGGACTTTGGTGCACCATTTACCTGAAATCGGACAAAACTATATATGGGAGCTATATCTAAATCTGAACCGATTTTCACGAAACTTGGCAAACATCACTCTACGCTCAATTCAGTACGCTATGCCAAATTTCGTGCAAATCGAAGGATCAATAGGGACTTTGGTGCACCATTTACCTAAAATCAAACGAAAATATATATGGGAGCTATATCTAAATGTGGACCGATTTTCTCTAAACTTGGCAAACATCACTCTAGGCTCAATTCAGTACGTTATGCCAAATTTTGTGCAAATCGAAAAATATATAGAGACTTTGGTGCACCATTTACATAAAATCGTACGAAACTATATATGGGAGCTATATCTAAATCTGGACCGATTTTCTCGATACTTGGCAGACATCACTCTACGCTCAATTCAGTACGTTATGCCAACTTTCGTGCAAATCGAAAGATATATAGGGACTTTGGTGCACCATTTACCTAAAATCGGACGAAACTATATATGGGAGCTATATCTAAATGTGAACCGATTTTCTCGAAACTTGGCAGACATCACTCTACGCTCAATTCAGTACGTTATGCCAACTTTCGTGCAAATCGAAAGATATATAGGGACTTTGGTGCACGATTTACCTAAAATCGGACGAAAATATTTATGGAGCTCTATCTAAATTTGAACCGACTTTGATACACCATCTACCCTAAATCGGACGAAAATATATTGAACAGATTTTCACGAAATTTACCACACATCGTTCTAGACTTAATTCAGTACGATGTGCCAAATTTCGTGCAAATCAAGGATATATAGGGACTTCCATGCACCATTTACATTAAATCGGACGAAAATATGTATGGAAACTATATTAAAATCTGAACCGGTTTTCACGAAACTTAACACCCGTCATTTTAGGCTCAATTCAGTAAGCTATGCCAAATTTCATGCAAATCGAAAGATATATAGGGACTTTGGTGCACTATTTACCTAAAATCGGACGAAAATATGTATGGGAGCTATATCTAAATTTGAACCGATTTTCACGAAATTTGACACACATCTTTCTAGACTTTATTCAGTGCACTATGACAAATTTCGTGCAAATCGAAGGATATATAGGGACTTTGGTGCACCATTTACATAAAATCGGAGGAAAATATATATGGGACCTATATCTAAATCTGAAGCGATTTTCACGAAACTTAGCACACAGCGTTCTAGACTTAATTCAGTACGCTGCGCCAAATTTCGTGCAAATCGAAGTATATGTACGTGGATTTAAAAAAGAATATTTTTTAACAGACCTTTCTTTTATTATACCCTACACAACTATGTTGTCAGGGTATTATAGCTTTGTGCAGCCCCAAGAGTTTGTAAGGCGGCGAAATAATGGTCCTAGACCCACATTTATGTTACCGATCGTCATATCTCGACTAGCTGTGTCCGTCTGTCGATCGGTCCATTATAATTTGTAAACACGATACAGGCCACAGTTTTGGACCAATCTTCTCGAAATTTTGCATGTTGGATAGGTTCTGCCCAATGAAGACCCCTACTGTTTTTGTTAAAGATCAGTTAATATTTAGGGGATGAAATAGACCAAAAACTTTATTTTTGTCCGATTTTCTGGTCGCTCCAGAGGCTGCAAATATGGCCTGATCATCGCGGATTTTCACATGAAGAATAGGATCGAGCCAAAGAATGAGCATGCCTGTTTTGATAACGATCGGTTAATATTTAGCGGGTCAAATGGACCCAGACTTTTGTGTAAAATTAAAAAAAAATTTTCTATGGCGTATATATTTGTCCCTGAAGGACATAGACTCGAGAAGTTGATAGTATACCCAAGAGGAGTGGTTGGCATTTAAATTGATATCAATTATATGGTCCTATGTACTCGGATGTGGGAGTTACACTTAAATATTTGCAGGTGCTTACATATTTAGATATTATATTGTAACCGATTACCACAATGAAGGACGGAAATATAGCGCCAATCGTTTCGAAATGTTCCATGAGGTCCAAGTAACGGTCAAAGGTAACGCAAATAATTTTCGATGATGATCAGATAATAATTTTGGGATGAAGTGCAGCGAAAACTTAATTTTTTTTATGTTTTTCAAGTCGATCTATAGGCCACAATTGAAAGCCGAACATCACAATTTGTCCCGGATATATTTGTTGACCTCTAGTCGGTCAAGGAAGTGCAAATATCACGAAATATTGCCCAAGCGCAGAATGTAGTACCACAGAATGTTAGATGTTCATGGAAGTTGTGTAGAGTATCATATGGTCGGCCCCGTCCGACTATTCTGCTCCGCTCACTGGTTTTAGTTTTTTTATAAATTAATTTTTTTATAAGGCTTGAATTTTATAAAAAAAATTCTTAGCATTTTTTTTGTGTTAATATACTGATAATTATGGATATATATAATTCCCCCATTGATTAAATCAATGACTTTCCGAATATTGCCATAAATATATGGCTTCCATTATTTTTTTATTACGTTTCCGATATTTTTTTGGGGAAAATGTTTTTGTCACTTCGCCTCCTCTTATATTATTTCCCTCTTTCATTGAGTGTTTGATTGGTTGTCTCGTTATTATTATTTTCGATTGTTCCCAAATCGAAACGAACCATGAACTTGTGGATAGCCATTATTTCCACATATTCTTGTCCTCTCCCCTTCGATATCTTTCTTATTGGATTTTTTTGTTGTTCGTGGTTGGTTATTATGGCAACTTGCGGACATCAGCATATTGAGTTGTTATCTCATGACATGGATCAGATGGTTGGGAGCAGGCTGAACAAAAAAAAAATATATATATATAAAGAAAAAAAGTAGAATCGAAACACCCGAACCCAATTCACTTTAATTTTAGTTCATTACTTAATATCAGCAAAATGTTCGGTATCGACTCAATGGCTTACGGAACTACAATAATAACAACACCGAAACCACACTGAATAAAAATCAAAGCATCTGCAGAAGTAGTATTCGGTTGTTGTAATGACAAGTGAAAATATTTGCCCTGGCATTATGATGGCTAGTCATACCAAATAAAAAAAAAACTCCACTAACATATGGGCCTTATCAGGATGTGTTTCGGATTCTAATGGCAATTTTTTGTTACACAATTTTTATTCAAAAAAATCAAATGGGGAAAAAGTACTTGCTGTTCGATTTCCAATGGATTTGTTTGGTATTATTGTCATATCTCTCTGACAACATCATCAAAAGCAACAACATCATCATCATCGCCATCTACCACCTCCTCCACTTTGGCCACTTAATAATGAACAACGAAATATTATCGACAACAATTTCCATATGGACTTAATGGCATTTTTGGTTGTTGTTGTTGCTTGTTATCAGATGGAACGTACGACCGAACGAGTTATCCCTCCATTCGCTTGAATATTTATTTTTTTTTGTTGTTATTGTTGTCGTCGATTTTTATATTCAGGGCCATGGCTATTGGCCAACAGAAAACAGAAAAAAATACCCTGAGTGCGATTGTCGAAGCAAACAACAAAATAAATTCGTATAACTAATTCGCAGATAATAACACTTTGTTCGTGTTGTTGTTACACTACAAAAATTTTTTTTCTCAGAATTTGTTGAAATTTTTATACGAAAAATATCGCGCAAGCGATTATCACAGCTTTATGAGAGCAAATTTTACAGAAATCTATTTTAAATCGACCAAAATCGACAATCTAGCAAACAGCCGATGAATCGGAATTGGGGAATTTTGCAGGTGTATGTGAAGATGATATAAATAGCGGATTTATTTTCAGCGATAATAAATTAATAAAACTAGAGTGCAGTTTCGTGTAAATGTTCGGAAAATTACAATGAAGCTAGTTTTGTTTTAATTCGAAAAAAATAATCAACATTTTATTAATTTTCGTTTTGAGAAATTTTTATTTTCTAAATTAAACAAGTGAAAAAGCGTACCCTCCACCATAGTTATACTGACAGATTGTAACGAACATCTGTTCAATTTAATGTATTATGCGTTTTGGACCTGTGAAAGTCTAATAGTCAATAGATTGGAGTAGGACAGTGGGAGTTTTGGTAAGCTAGCTATGCAGTCGGCTGGGGAGTTCGAGTCCTTTCCTTTCTACTGACAGGCTACTATTACAATAATAAACTAACTCCCTTTTATTTAAATGACATTACTATAATAAAAAATCAAAATAAATGGCAAATCAAATGAAACTACAGTCGCTAGAATTTTGAATGAAATAAGCCCCCTGACCTAAACGACTTCATATGATTCATGCAATCGGCTATATTGGTTAAAATCGGTTCAGAATTATATTTGGTTACTCCCAGCTGTTAATTGGAGAACCACGCCTCGATACCCACCCATTCCAATGTCCTGATGGCAATTAATATTTTAAAGGACCCCTTTCCGAGACCTGATTTACCTTCTCATTCCATTTTCGTTGTCGTCCTCATAGAGAAACTCTTATACGTATTTTCTTAGCACATATTCATTTCAGTTTTATTATACTTCATTTTGAAAAAATTATATTTAAGTAAATTATATCAATCATATTAATTAACAACTATAGTAATTTTAGGAGAATAATAGAAAAAAAACTAAATGTATCCAAGTCTTATATGCCTACTGTAGGGTAAAAAAAAATCTTAAACATAATAGCAGCTTAACAATACTCTGTATATAGGTAGAGAAAAAAAAGAACGGACAGACAGTATAATAACAAAATGTAAATACAACGAGTGAAAACTTAATAATCTAGCATTGCTTTTGATCACTCGAGATCAAAGCAAAAACAATAGAGGATAGAATGACAATGCTCAGAGAATGAAATAAGCAAAAGACTAGGTGTAATTAAAAAGTCGCATTGATAAGAGAAAGGTAATAATTCTCAATTTTATCAATAATAAGAGAAATAAATAAAATCAATCACATATCACTTACCAACACTGTTTGATTGAAGAGGCCTCATCATCTCAGCTTCGTTGGATATTTCGGTGGACAAAATTGTATAGTAAATTATTGATAGTAATGATTGATAGTAAATTATTATTCATTCATTATGAGCTACGTCACTCTTGTTTTCTATGTAGGTATGTATGTTTAAAATAGGCGGCGAAAGTATGAATATGAAATAGGTTGTGATCACTATAAATTTTGATTATGATGAAAATTGTGTATTTCAAGTAAAAATAGTAAATAAACAGATGATTAGATACACTGCATTATATTCCAATAATATGATTTTCGTTCTTTGGGGAATATATAAAATTTTGTAAAGTGTGATTCTAATATACATTCACTTCATAAATTATTCTTAATAATCACTTTCCACTCATATGCACACTTTTTCCGATTAAATTATATAGGAAATAATTAATCTTTAAATTTTTAAGTTTTTCTTTAAATATAATGTTTAAATAGGTTTTGGTCTTCTTTAATGCTCGCTAAGGTTGATACCGTTCGTTGATAGAGTTCGATTCAATTGAACTAATGATTTTTTTACAGCAGAATGACACTCTCCACGTTTGTTTCTGCTTTCATCTGCCTTTTGTTCATTGAAATGTACAGTTTGGCGGCTTTTGAGAGCTTTGTGATACTGATGTTAGGCAGAGTTTAGTTTTATGGTAATTGCTTTTGAAATCATTTCTTTGTTGTTTTTGTAAGATCGATTAATGAAATTGGAAGTATGGAGTACTAATGAAATTCGGTGACAATCATGTGCTTTTTGTCTTCTTCTACTTATTTTTGAGTGCACATGCAAATTCCACAATTTTTATACCACGATCAAAGATATGAGTTGGACATCATCCAGCATACAATGTGATCACAGATTTGGATGTCCGCACTGGCCAGGATGGTAATTGGAAGATAAAAATTTTTTAAGCAGTTGCAAAGACCGTGGGCAACAAGCAAAAGGCCGGGGACAAGTAGTCCCAATTGGATTCCAAATGCCTTTTGTAGCCGAATGGTGTACAATTTCTAACTAGATATATATATGGTTTAGTTAGATATAATACCGAGATGATTTAATGCAAAATTTACCTGTTTTACAAAAATTTTAGTATTGATTCGCAGTGGCTTTTTCTTTAAAATATATTAAAATCCATACAGAAATCACTTCTTTTACTTTAAACAGTTTTGAAATATACAAATTCGTATAGCAATTATTTAAGGTTAATGGGATTTTATTGGATAATGGAACTTGCTGGGGTAAGTCTTTACTTCTTGGCTGATGAAATATAAAAAGGAAGTTTGTCTGTCTTATCGATCCAAAGAAGTCTTTCTTCGATGCATTAAATGATTACATACTCACCAATTACTTTACAATTGGTGAATTAACACGTTGGCTGTAACCGGTCCGCTGCTTGAATGAATACCATTTACTTAAAAGAAAATATCGCATGCGATAAAATTATTGAATACAATGCATGACCGTTAAGTTTTAAACAGTTTTTAAAGCAAGTCCATTACAAGATACATGCAATGAAAATATAGGGAACATACCAAAAAGTGAACATATACCGATAATTCTATAAACCGATTTATGTAAACCATTATGTATACCAAATACAAACTTCAGCAATTTTTAATGGGGATTTTTTCCTAAAATCTGTAAGATCCAAAAAGTGGATTGATACTGATAACGCATGGTAGAGTATAAAATCCTCAAGCTACTTTAATTTAGATTACAAAATTATATGAGGCTTTGCCTAAAAGGGGGCCCAATATTGATTACATAGTGTAGGAAATAGTGAATTTTTGGGGATATCATTATACGAGGGCTATGTCTAATTAATGGCCGGTATATGCCAATTTTGAACCCAATATTTTAATTGTTTATCTCAATCCTTTCCTTCAGGACGTATCACTACATTGAGGAAATGCCTAAATGTATGCCGATATATTTCGTTATCGTCATGTTTGAGTTTTTTTATCACAATATCTTTAGAAGGCGGAATGCTTACAACATATGGCTAAGTAGTCTTTATAGGGTAAAAATTGACTATTGCCCGTAACGACTACCCAACCGCAACACACGGAACAAATCAGAAAACTATTTTAATATAAAACCAGTGAGCGGGGCAGTATAGTCGGACGGGGCCGACCATAGGATACCCTACACAACTATCACGGAATTCTAAATTCTGCTGATTTTTATTTCGAGCCTGAGCAATATTTCTGATATTTGCACCGCCTTGCCGATTAGAGGTCAATAGCACCTTTTCCTTACTCTGACATATTTTCCGAATATTACTAATATTCAGTCCTTCTAATTACTTGTCCATATTCCCTTCACTAAGGGTTGTGTTGTGATGTTCGGCTTTCAATTGTGGCCTATAGATCGACTCGAGAAAAACACAACAAATTATGTTTTCGGTCCATTTCATCCCAAAATGATTATGTGATCATCACCGAAAATTATAGGCGTTGTCCTTGACCACAACTGGAATCTCATGGAAATTTTCAAAGCGATCAGCGCTAGATTTCCGCCCTCTAGTGTGGTAATGGGTTATTAAATAATATCTCAGTTCGTAAGCACCCGTAAATATTTATGTGTAACTCCCACATCCGAATACATACGACCATATAATTGGTATCAGTTTAAAGGTCAACCACTCCTCTTGAACATACTATCAATTTCTCGGGTCTAGGACCTTCAGGGGCAAATATATACGCCATAGAATACAAATTTTGTAATTTTCCACACAAAAGTCAAGGTCCGCTAAATATTGACCAATCTTTATCAAAACAGGCATACTTATTCTTTGGCCCGATCCACTTCTCCATGCAAAAATTCGCGATGTTTGGGCCATAATTGCGGCCTCTGGAGCGACCAGAAAAACCGACATAAATAATATTTTTGGTCCATTTCATTCCCTAAATAATAACAGATCTTTACATAAACAATAGGGATCTTCAGTGGCCAGAACCATCCTACATGCAAAATTTCGTGAAGATTGGTCCATAACTGTGGTCTGTATCGCGTTTACAAATTATAATGGACAGACGGACGGACGGACACACATGTCTAGATCGACTCAGCTAGTCGAGATATGACTATCGGTATACTTTAAGGTGGGTCTAGGACCATTATTTCGCGGCGTTACAAACTTTTGGGGCTGCACAAAGCTATAATACCCTGACAACATAGTTGTGTAGGATATAAAAAGGGGGTTATATGGGGCCGACCCTAGAAAGGGGGCGAATATTAAAATTTTTGGTAGGGAGATTTGTTACCATATACGACTACAAAAACCAAATTGAATTGAGAAGCGCGCTCAAGAACCCCAAAATGCCGAAAATTAGGGTGTTCCCTTTATATGGGGGCTATCCGAAAAAATTTACCTATATCTATAGTTTTTTGTGGGAGATTTGCTACCGAATTTCAGCGAATTCGGTGGAAAAATGCGATCAAATCCACCAAAATACCGCAAAATTGGGGTATCCTTATATGGGGGCTATCCGAAAATATGGACCCCTATTTATAATTTTTAGTGGAGAGACTTGCTACCCAATAAGAACTCAATGTAGCAAATTTCAGCTAATTCAGTTGAGAAACGCGCTCAAAAACCTCAAAATACCGAAAATTGGGTGGTACCCTTATATGGGAGCTATGCCTAAACGTGGACCGATAGAGCCCATCTTCGAACTTGACCTGCCTGCAGGCAAAAGACGACTCTATGCAAAATTTTACGACTACAAAAACCAAAATTGCAGCGAATTCGGTTGAAAAGCGCGCTCAAGAACCCAAAAATACCTAAAATTAGGGCGTACCCTTATATGGTGACTATCCGAAAAAATTGATCTATATTAATAATTTTTGTGTAGAGATTTGGTACCTATTAAGAACTCAAAATACTAAATTACAGCTAATTCGGTGGAAAAATGCGCTCAAAACCCCCAAAATACCGAAAATTAGGGCGTACCCTTATATGGGGGCTACCAGAAAAATTGGACCTATATTTATAATATTTTGTGCAGACATTTAGTATCCAATAAGAACTCAATGTACCAAATTTCAGTGTATTCGGTTGAAAAACGCGCTCAAGAACCTCAAAATATCGAAAATTGGGAGGTACTGTTAACATTCATGTCATTTTCGATACACCATATTACAAGACAATGACGATTAATGGTTTGTGTCTTTGCAATCGATCACAGGGTGGAAAATACATTTGGTGCGCAACTACACTATTAAAGAAAGAAGAACAACGCCATCTAGTAAAAAATAGATGTACTACAACATGAACACTATTTAATTGGTTTTTTGATGAACTACCACATCTAACCTACTAAAGACCAGATTATCTGGTAATAAAGAACATCGGGACTTTGAGATTAATTTAAATATATTTTTATCTATCCCACTCAAAACTAATATGTCTCTTTCCATAGACGAGGTTAACTCTTATATGAAATCAAAAACTGTACAGGTATGCAAGAACCGAAGGATTTCTTCTATAGTTCTATTTAATACTTAGTCAGATGATTGTCAGAAAGACATACTTTTTTCAGAGGTATAAGTTGCAAATAAATTATATAACCTGGTTATTTTCTTATGTAGATGAATGTTTAATTTATCTATATAATAAAATAGAATCACTTGATCTGAGTTCTCCTTAATAGTCCGCATATAAACAAAAGGTGTTACTATTGAATTTTATAAGACCTCGACAACGAATAGCCACCTACCTCCAATCAATGCTTCAATTAATTATCGTTAATTAGATCTAATTGCCGGCCAAACAAATGTCAAAACAATATTTAATTTACCTACACATTTCACAAATTTTCTCTCACCAGATTTTCCCGCAATAGCTATTCCCGATTATTTGCTATTTCATTAAATTACTGCCTCTAAAAAGGGGAGGCGAATGAAAGTGGTATTATGAATCCGTCGACGACGAGGACGAGAATGACGATATAAACGTTTATTTACCCGCTTATTACAGTTCATTAATTTACTATTGGACAAATACATACAAACACACACAATTTCACACACACATGCACCTAAGGATGAGTGCCTTAATTAGTTGTTGCTGTTGTTGTGGTTCGGAATATTTGTTGTAATGAATGTATTACTTAAGGCAATTAACAAAATGAATTGAATGGCCCGGTTGAATAAATGGATCTCCTAGGCAATATACGAATATAATGAGAATTGACAAGCCTACTAGGAGAGCAGATCAATACAGAGGCAGTTATTACGAATAATTAAGTTTCAATATGCGCAGAAATATCAAATGAGCATGGGACCTAATTGCGTTCACTTAAAACTTCAACATTTTTAAAACTATAATTTTCGAAGAAATATTTAAGAGGACCGAACCAAATGTCCTTAAAGCTTGAACCACTTTATGTTTTAAACAAAAAAAATTTTTGACTGGTGTTCACGATGAAACACACAATCAGAATATAACCAAGGATAATCGAAATGTTATGAGTTTTTTTCCCCAAAACTTTTCCAATAAAGAAGAAAGGTAACAAGGACCATGCCCATAAAAATATACGAAGAAGATACTCATAACAGAAATAATCAAAAAAGTTCGATACAGTTGCCATTAACAACAAATTGGTTGAATAAAAAGGAAAGGAAATCAATTTTTTAACTTATATTGGGGCCAATAAAAACCAGTAACGAAAGTAGTAAAGTCGGACTGGACCGACTATATGATACCCTTCACCACTACATTCTATACTTAATTCAATACGCTATGCCAAAATTCGTGCAAATCAAATGATTTTCAGGGACTTTGGTGCACCATTTACATAAAATCGGGCGAAACTATATATGGGAGCTATATCTAAATCTGAACCGATTTTCAGGAAACTTAGCACACATCCTTCTAGACTCCATTCAATACGTTTGGCCAAAATTCGTGCAAATCAAATGATTTTCAGGGACTTTGGTGCAACATTTACCTAAATTCGGGCGAACTATATATGGGAGCTATATCCAAATCTGAACCGATTTTCACGAAACTTAGCACACATCATTTTAGATCTAGTTCAGTACGCTATGGCAAATTTCGAAAGACATATGTGGACTTTGGTGCACCATTTACATGAAATCGGACGAAACAATATATGGGAGCTATATAGAAATCTGGACCGATTTTCTCGAAACTTGGCAGACATCTCTCTAGGCTTATTTCGGTACGTTATGCCAAATTTCGTACAAATCGAAGGATATATAGGGACTTTGGTGCACCATTTATATATGAAATCGGACGAAACTATATATGGGAGCTATATCTAAATCAGGACCGATTTTCACGAAACTTGGCAGACATCATTCTAGGCTCAATTCAGTACATTATGTCAAATTTCGTGCAAATCGAAGGATATATAGGGACTTTGGTGCACCATTTGCATGAAATCGGACGAAATTATATATGGGAGCTATATCTAAATCTTGACCGATTTTCAGGAAACTTGGCAGACATCATTTTAGACTCAATCCAGTACGTTATGCCAAATTTCGTGCAAATCGAAAGATATATAGCGACTTTGGTCCACCATTTACATGAAATCGGACGAAACTATAATGCGAGCTATATCTAAATCTGGACCGATTTTCTTGAAACTTGGACGAAATTATATATGGGAGCTATATCTAAATGAAATCTGAAACTATAATGCGACTATATCGATTTTCACGAAACATGGCAGACATCATTTTAGACTCAATCCAGTGAGCTATGCCAAATTTCGTGCAAATCGAAAGATATATAGGGACTTTGGTGCACCATTTACATGAAATCGGACGAAAATATATATGGGAGCTATATCTAAATCTGAACCGATTTTCTTGAAACTTGGCAGACATCACTCCAGGCTCAATTCAGTACGTTATGCCAAATTTCGTGCAAATCGAAAGATATATAGCGACTTTGGTGCACCATTTACATGAAATCGGACGAAACTATATATGGAGCTATATCTAAATCTGGACCGATTTTCACGAAACTTGGCAGACATCATTTTAGGCTCAATTCAGTACGTTACACCAACTTTCGTGCAAATCGACAGTTATATATGGTCTTTGGTGCACCATTTACCTTAAATCGGACGAAAATATATATGGGAGCTATATCTAAATCTGAACCGATTTTTCCCAATTTCAATAGGGTTCGTCTCTGGACCAAACAAATGAGCTGTGCCAAATTTCATCCGAATCGGATTATAAATGCGACCTGTACTTTGTTTACAATTTAACACCAACAGACGGACGGACGGACATGCATAAATCGACTCAGAAAGTGATTCTATGCATAATCTCAAAAGGAACCATGTGTCTATCTCGTTTCCTTTTGCCTGTTAAAAACATATGCACAAAGACATAATACCCTGTACCACAGTGTGGTGAAGGGTATAAAAAATTTAATTTTTTAACTCAGTATTCCTCATTAACGAAAAGATAATTGTGTAAAATTTCCTGGAAATTCTTGTAAAACCTTTTCAAACACATTTTTAATGTTTGTGTTCTGTTTTCATTATCACCTCTACCCACACACCTTGACAACTGCTACTAATACCCCCCCAACATAATCTTCTGGTTAATTTCACTCCATCGAGCTTATCTCCATACAATTCCATTGTCTGTCTGATTGCTCATTTGCCATGTTTTCGAACTCATTTCCATTGTTTTGTGTTTCCCTTTTGTTTGGTGGCACAAAAAGGTCAACAACGCAATCACTGTCAAACAGAACTATTATTACCTTTTTTTGTTATTCTCTTCTTCTTCTGCGGCGTCATCAGCTATCCCATCCACAATCTCATTTTGAATGACAGTTGTAAAGTGTTTTTGTCTCATTAAAACCTATTTAAAATGTCATTTTATTCAATGTTTGAAACATTTTCGCCATTTTTATCGTTTTTGTTGTGATTTTGCAAATTTTGAAAAGCCATAGAAAATAAACTGAACAAATGTCATTAGTGGAAACATGGAATCCGGAGACAGAAAAAGGTTAGGAAGGAAGGGAAAGGAGAGATAACAACCTAATTGGATTAAAGATATTTTCCATGGAGAAGGGGACAGTGAAGTTAATTCTATTGCAAAACAATTAACTTTTCACCAAGAAGACCACCACATGGTCTATCTAAAAATAAATCACCTGATCCTGCATATCAACAGCAGGCAACCTCGTCATCTCTAGAGACTACCTGTTATTAAGCGATTAAATGTTTTTTTTTTTTTTTCTAAGAAAATACTTCTAAAAAACTTTATTTTCTTCTCCTATAGATCCCCATCCTTTTCAAGGTAAGCATTCAAGTCTTCAGTAGGATAGATATTTATTTCAAAACTCCCCAAGAGTTGACATGCTTGGTGACCTGAACATAAAAAAAATTTTGTTAAATTTGTCATCTTTAGAAAAAAATGCATTATTTTCTATGGAATAACCCAATATTGTCTACATAGGGTAGATAAGGGAGTTCACAGAGAAATGTAATCACGTTGCTTAAACTATTAAAATGTTTACAGCTAGATGACGCCAGATGTCCTACATAACTTCATGTAGTGTAGACACGACCTAGGTATACTAAAGTGTAGCCACGCCATATGATCGATAGCAAAGGCACCAACCTTAAAACGACATTGTGGCCTATTAACGTGTAGATGGCGTATTGGGAGAGACCTCTCGGTATTTTATGTTATGTACATTAGAAAATATTTTCTTAAGTAAAATTGCAGTAGGTCTTCTATGAAATATCAGAAATGTTTATGCTATAGAATAACTGAAAGGCTAATTCCTCGCAGTAGAGTACATAAACAGATATTTTAAAACAATTACCAGCTGTTCTCCTATAAAAAAGATATCAGGTTCTTTCATAAAGAGATATACAGTAAATATCGGATATAAGCACATCTCATATAAGAAAAAATCGCATATAAGAATGATTATCAAAAACACCGAGCTTATACTTTCTTATATCCGATAATTCCATATAAGAAAAAACGCATATAAGAAAGAAATCTCCGGCTTTTTTGAGTTTCTTATATCTATATATCGATATCTACTGTACAACAAATTTTAATATATTTGTTATTAAGAAAATATTTTTAAAGTACATAATATAAAATACCGAAAGGTCTCTCCCACTACACCATCTGTTCTGTAATTGGCGACAATGTACCTTTTAGGTTTGTGCCATTGCTATCGATTATATGGCGTAGCTACACTTTAGTATATCTAGTTCGTGTCTACACTACATTGAGTTATGTAGGACATCTGGCGACATCTAGCTGTCGATCATATGACGTAGCTACACTACACAATATATCTAGTTCGTGTTTACACTACAATGAGTTATGTAGGACATGTGACGTCATCTAGCTGTAAATATTTTAACCGTTTAAGCAACTTGATTACATTTTTAAGTGAACTCCCATATCTACCCTACAAAGATGATACTTTATAATTCTTTAGATAATAATGCCTTTTTCTGATAGTGTGTAGAAGAATTAATGCAGTATTATTTTAAAAATATTTCGTAAAAAAATCAGCTTATAATTTCTACTTCAAAAATTAAGTGACCAAAGAGCGGTGGATTTTTTTTAGAATATTTTTGTAGCCCTTAAAATAGTTAAAATTTTTAAGGAATATTTTAAAGACAAACATTTATAAGGTAAATATTTTGTAAAGCTATCAAAAGAATTTATTTAATAACCAGTGAGCGGAGTAGTACAGTCGGACGGGACCGACCATATGATACTCTACACAACTACCACAAAAATCTAACTTTCTACGGTTATATATTCAGAGCATGAGCAATATTTGCACCCTCTTGACCGATTGTAGGTCATCAGTTTAACTTTCTAACCGTGGCATATTTTCAAAATTTTATTTTCCCGGTGTGAATATTAACTCCATAAAATTGAAATTTGATTACTTTAGGTTTTGGTTGATTTGACCCTCGGAATATTAGCGATCATCATCCAAACAGCCGTCCTAAATAGTTGGTCACGGTGTCAACTATGTGATGTTCTGCATATAAACTGGCCCACAGAGTGACTAGAAAATCTGACAAAATTTCTACATTTCAGCCCTCTATTGGGGTAATAATAGTAGTACTAAACAATATAATGACACATAGACACGTTCAAATATTTACGTATAATTCCGTCATCCGGATTTATACCATAGTACAATTGGTATCAATTTAATCTTAAATAATATCTTAAACCAGTGAGCGGAGCGGTATAGTCGGACGGGGCCGACCATATGATACCCTACACAACTTCCACGAGAATCTAACTTTCTGTGGTTCTGTGTTCTGAGCTTAGACGATATTTCGCAACATTTGCACCTTTTTGACCGACTAGAGGTCAAAAAATGTTACTTATATTTAGTACAGCCCTTCTAAGTACTTGTCCAGATTCCGTTCACCTTGGGTTGTGTTGTGATGTTCGGCTTTAAATTGTGGCCTATAGATCGACTCAAAAAAAAAAAAAAAAAACACAACAAATTAGGTTTTATTATTTGATAATCATCGAAAATCATAGGCGATATCCTTGGACCCCTAGTGTCGTATTGGGTTACTAAATAATATTAGAGTACGTAATCACCTGTAAATATTTAAGTGTATCTCCCACATCTGAGTACATAGGACAATATAATTGGTATAAATTTAAAGGTCAACCACTCCTCTTGGATATACTATCAACTTCTCGGGTCTATATTCTTCAGGAGTAAACATATACGCCATAGAATACAAATGTTGTAATTTTTCACACAAAAGTCGGGGTCCATTTGACCCGCTAAATAAAAACAGATCTTTATCAAAACAGGCATGCTTATTCTTTGGCCCGATCCCCTTCTCCATGCAAAAATTCGCGATGTTTGGCCATAATTGCGGCCTCTGGGGCTACCAGAAAAACCGACAAAAAAAGTTTTTGGTCCATTTGATCCCCTAAATATTAATAGATTTTTATCAAGAACAATAGGGGTCTTCATTGTCCATAACTGTGGCCTGTATCGTGCTTACAAATTATAATGGACAGACGGACGGACGGACGGACGGACACACATGTCTGGATCGACTCAGCTAGTCGAGATATGACGATCGGTATACTTAAAGGTGGGTCTAGGACCAATATTTCGCGGCGTTACAAACTTTTGGGGCTGCACAAAGCTATAATACCCTGGCAACATAGTTGTGTAGGGTATAAAAATATGCCTTTGTAGATAGAAGTTCTATAAAGACCAGATGGTTTTTTAATATACAATAACAATATGATTTCAAAGAATACAGTTGACCTTGCACGCCATCTACTCTACAATATTGTTTTATGGTTTGTGTCTGTGTTATCGATCACATGACATACAACATTTGGTCATTGTCGATACTACGAAAACCAAAATGCGAACAATGCCATCTAGCGACAAATAATATAAAACCTTTTTATTGTTTTTTTTTTCCAACTCCCTATTTACCCTACTAAAGGTAGGTGAGATATCTTCTCTTAGTGAGGATCGGGACGTTTTCTTCTTTAGCGATTAAATATATTTCCCACATCATTTAATAAAGATAAATAAATTTTCACTCACTTCTTTACACATGAAACCCATAGCAAGACATTTACTATATTTATTTATTATACGAAAATATATGTTCTCTAATTATCCAATTCTTTGCCATTTTTATTGTGGTCATAATAAACACTTTTACACCCATAACAATAATAATAAGTAATTTATATAAATGTCACCATTTTGTGTGTGTAACAATTCGATATAAATTTGTGTGTGTGAACGAACACAACATTTCGCCAAAAATGTGAGTCACTGAACTTCTTTACACAACCATCAACATCATGCAGACAGACCTTCAAATACAAAACCTCTATTGAACTTCACTTCAATATGGTATTGTTCTGGTCACGCCTTATTTGACAGAGAAAGAGAGAGTGAGACAAGAGAACATATTTTAGACTCACAACAAAATGTTGAGACAAACAGTGGTCGGCACATATATATTTTGAGATTGCAACTTTTAATTTTCAGAGCCATCTAAGTTTGCGTAAAATAATTCATCTAAATTCAGCTGTATTCAATATAATCGTTCCGATCTTTATATAATGCCGACCACTGTATCTGTCAGTGCCCTACTACATATGTTAACATTAATTTTAATGGCAATTGATTTTCCAACACTTTAACTCTAATGATGTGTGTCTGGTTGAGCAAAAAAAGGACTTTGACTTTTCTCCATTATATTATTTTGCACAACAAAGGATATTGGTGTGTTGGAGTGGGTGTGTGAGTGTGTGCGTGAGTTTATCCCTTAGGGAGGTTTGCTAACAAGTTTCCACACGACTAGCTTAGTTATTGAGGCCAAAATAGAAATCAGCAAACAATAGAAACCTAGAGCAGTCATGTTGCTATGAAGTCAATGGCTTTTCATTCTTTTGCTAAATCGGCAAAATCCTGCAATGCTTGCGAAGGATAAGCTGTGAAGAACATGTAGTTTATTATTTTTGCTGATTATGGCAATATTTTTGTTGTTTGTTCATAACAACTATAAATATTTTTTAATTAGATGTTACCGCACAAAAACGAACAAAGGATCGAAAGGACAAGTTATTTATGAATCTGAAATACCATCTCCTCGACAATAGGTGAACGTTCAGACAATCTACTTTGATTATCATAACATCTACTTATCTACTACAAACTGAAAAAAATATTCATAGCTATTTCAGGAACATCTGCATTAACCTACTAAAAACCAATAATTTAAGTCTAGATTTTTAAAAGAATTTTATTTTAGGTTCCAAAAAGCATTGGGATACAATTCAATCTAGTACTTATACCCTACACAACTATGTTGTCAGGGTATTATAGTTTTGTGCAGCCCCAAGAGTTTGTAACGCCGGTCCTAGACCCACTTTTAAGTACCTTCATATCGCGACTAGCTGAGTCGATCTAGACATGTGTGTCCGTCCGTCCGTCTGTCCATTATAATTTGTATACACGATACAGGCCATTATTGACCAATCTTCACGAAATTTTGCATGTAGGATGGGTTCTGGCCAATGAAGACCCCTATTGTTTTTAGAAAAGATAGGTTAATATTTAGGGGATGAAATGGACCAAATACTTAATTTTTGTCGGTTTTTCTGATCGCTCCAGAGGCCACAATTATGGCCCAAACGCGAATTTTTACATGGAGAAGGGGAGCGGACCAAAGAATAAGCATGCCTTTTTTGATAAATATCGGTCAATAATTAGCAAGTCAAATGGATCCTGACTTTTGTGTGAAAAAATACAAAATTTGTATTTGTTTCTATGGCATATAGATTTACCCTTGAAGGACATAGACCCGATAAGTTGATAGGATATCCAAAAAGAATGGTTGATCTATAAATTGATACCATATTGTCGTATGTACCCGTATGTGGGAGTTACACTTGTATATTTACAGGTGCTTACGTATTCAGACATAATTTAGTAAAGCATTACCACACTAGAGGGCGGAAATACAGCGCTGATCGCTTTGAAATGTTCCATGAGGTTCCAGTTATGGCCAAGGATAACGCCTCTAGTTTTCGGTGATGATCAGATAATAATTTTGGGATGAAGTGGACGGAAAATTTAATTTTTTGTGTTTTTTTCGCTTGAAAGCCCAACATCACAACATAACCTACGGTAAAGAGAATATGGACAAGTATAGCCTTCGTCTACTGAATATTAGTAATATTTGTTGACCTTTAGTCGGGTGTCAAGAGGGTGCAAATAACGCAAATATAGATTTTCGTGGAAGTTGTGTAGGGTATCATATGGTCGGCCCCGTCCGACTATACTGCTCCGTTCACTGTTTTTTTTTTTTGTTTTTCGAGTCCATATTATATTATATTGGGATGAAGTGACCCGAAAACTTATTTTTTTTTTTTTTGTTTTTTGCGAGTCCAAAAATCCACGCCTAGAACTCTTTTAGTCCTCAAGAAAATTCTATTTAAAAATCCACGCCTAGAGCTCTTATAGTCCTCAAGAAAATTCTATTTAAAAATTAACGCCTAGAGCTCTTTTAGTCCTCAAGAAAATTTTATTTAAAAATCCACGCCTAGAGCTCTTATAGTCCTCAAGAAAGTTCTATTTAAAAATCCACGCCTAGAGCTCTTATAGTCCTCATGAAAATTTTATTTGAAAATCCACGCCTAGAGCTTTTATAGTCCTCAAAAAAATTCTGTTTAAAAATCAAAGCCTAAAGCTCTTAGAGTCCTCAAGAAAATTCTGTTTAAAAATCCACGCCTATAGCTCTTATAGTCCTCAAGAAAATTCTATTTAAAAATCCACGCCTAGAGCTCTTTTAGTCCTCAAGAAAATTCTATTTAAAAATCCACGCTTAGAGCTCTTATAGTCCTCAAGAAAATTCTATTTAAAAATCCACGCCTAGAGCTCTTTTAGTCCTCAAGAAAATTCAATTAAAAAATCCACGCTTGGAGCTCTTATAGTCCTCAAGAAAATTCTATTTAAAAATCCAAATTTGGGGCTCTTATAGTCCTCAAGAAAATTCTGTTTAAAAATCCACGCTTGGAGCTCTTATAGTCCTCAATAAAATTCTGTTTAAATGAACAATTAAATTAAAAACATTTTTATATTAAAAAAAAACTCTTTATATTTTTGGACATTTTGACGTATCTGTCTTTGTGTGCGTTTCTGTATGTGTCAGACTGTGTCTGTTATTATGTTCTTGTCTCAATTTTTAAACCCCTTATAACCTCCCCTCCTTGTGTCATAACGATTCTGTCATTTAAAAGGGGGGGTTTAATTTTTCTTACACCGAATTATTATTTCAGTTACTTGAAAATGTGAACAAAAAAACTGAATGCAAAAGATATCCACTTGACATCTGGCCGCGTTGAAGCCTATGCCAGAATAACTGAATGCAGCACCCTCCAACGAGTGGCAGAGTACTTCAAAATGTCTCGCAAGAAAGTAAAGAATGACATAATGTACGATATATACACACAAACACTTATGTGGTACATATTAAATCATCAGACAAAAAAAATCTGATGGAGGGTTGAAGGCCAGGAGGGCCTGGAAAGTGATGGATTGAAACGTTAAAAATACAAAAAAAGATTTTTTGAAGATTTAATAAGAAGAATGTGAATTTAATATTTTTTAATGGACCAACACTAATTGTGAAATTGAGAATATTTTTGAGAATGTTTTTTTCATGAGCCATAAAATGACAGGTATTTAAAAATTTTATAAAGCAAACATATATTTTCTTATAATAGATATTTACTCTGCTCCATAACTTCTGTGAAACTTCACCAATACAAATAAATAAAGGACCTAGGAAAATGTCTTTAGAAAACCAGGACCATTTTGCGCTTTAGAAATAAATATATAAATATATTCTCACGTCTGCTGTGCCTAAATAATATTCGTTAAAAATGTACTATTTCTTGGTTACTAAACAAAATATTCTTTCAAAAATTCACATCGTGATATGGCTTGTGAAAGATTATTTAATAAATGCTCATAATCGTCCCAGGTACCGTATAAGTGTTGTCAACACTCATACGCATTATGGTCCCACAAATAATTATTGTTTTATAGGTATTGCTTAAAAAACTACGATTGCGTTGGGCTTAAAAAACAATTCTTTTAAAAAATCTCTCTTCTTAAATTTATGAAAAAAATATTTTTACAAAAATCCTAGGCTTTTTGGGACCTAGAAAAACTTTTGATTAGAAAACCAAGACCATTTATCGGTGTAGAAAAAGGTAGTCATTAAAATTTACACCTCTTCTGTGCCTAAATAATATTCGTTAAAAATTCACGACTGCTTAGGGTCTACAAAATATATTCTTTAAAAAAAGCCAAGCCCTGGTATGGTTTCGAAAATATTATTTAACAAGTGCGCATAATTGTTCTAGGTGCCGTATAAGTGTTGTCAATTCTCATACGCTCTGAGTTCCCACAAATAATTCGTTATTTATTTATATTGCTTACAATCAGTTCCAGAAAATCATCTTGTGTTATGTTTTTGGAAAAATATTCCGTAAAAAAATCTGGCTAGTTAGGTATCAAAAAATTACAAATCCATGTTTTATTTTAAAAATGTTTTTTTTTCGTGGGCCAAAACATGTCCCGAATTTTTGTAAATAATAATTTGTTGATACTATTATGCCCTCCATCATAAGGAGTATATATCAAATATGTCAGTAGATTTGCTGCATATTGAAGTATTCAACGGCATTGCAGATTCAAAGAACATATTCGCAGAAAATTGCCAATGTACGTCGATGTATTTAAAAGCCTAGTTTTCAAATCGGAGTGTCTGTAATTTTGATGTTTAATTTTTCGTTGAGCATGCACAATTTTGAAGTTGGCAAAATCGGATTTATATAGACGAGGAATCAGTTAAAATTTAGAACTTTACGTAAATTATAAAAAAAAGTGTCGAAAACGTTCCGCAATTTAAAGAAATGTAAAGATTTCTTTTTTAAGCCCATAGTGCGTATGATTGTTATTAATTATGAGTTAAGTTGAATAAAATCGCAATATTTCGAAAACGAATCAAGGGATTTTAATAAGTTCAATGGCATAGGATTCTTAAGACATTATTCTTTTGTGGAGAAAAACGATTTTATAGAAAACACATTTCGAAATAATGAAAAAATCGTTTGTAGTTTTAGTTTTTACTTTTTTCAATAAAAAAAATATTCAATCAAATGTTTGCTTCATGCTCCTTTTGGACAACTTTGTGGCTATTTCTGTCTTGTATGTTTTTTGGTTCCTTAAAGAACTTCTGTTTAGTTCCATTTCAAAAGAATTGTCGACCAAGTTCGATTATATCCCTTCCTTATGGGTCTTACTAATATTTTGTCAAAACGACCGAATTTCTCTGCCTCTCCTTCTCTCCCACAAATAATCAGATTTATTTATTTAGACAAATCGTACATTTCCACAATTTTCCGAAATCACAGCTACATGGAAGCGGGTGGGGGTGAGAAATTGTATAAATCAATATTTCCCTACGGCAACAACAACCACACAAAATGAAGTACGAGTATGTCATTTGTAGGCCACGTTTAGACTAAGGGGAAAATTTTCATCATATTGGCCACGTTTAGACTAAGGGGAAATTTTTCATCATGTTCGGCCTTTGATTATCGTGGCATATTGTGGGCCTGCTGGTGTTGTTTTGTTTTGGTTTTCCTTTTCCTAGTGATAATGTTTTCCCTTTTTGTTGGTGTTGGTGTTGAGGCTGTCGAATCTTTTTTTTTTTTTTTTGTAAATCAAACAAAAACATGGCAATGATTTATTACAAAGCAGTCAATGATTTATGGCTATGGAGGCTAAGGGGAGAAGGTAAAAGAGGTATTTGGTTTCTAATACTTTAAAAGCTGTGTTCCCCATTGGGGTTAAATTTTTTTGTGGTAAATGGAAGGTCATTGGAGATCGAGTAATCGTACAGAATTTAATGGCATTTTTTTCTTTTTAAAGATTTAAAAAATTTAATTTTGAGTTTACTTATTTTTATACCCTTCACCACACTGTGGTACAGGGTATTATGTCTTTGTGCATATGTTTGTAACAGACAAAAGGAAACGAGATAGACAAATGGTTCCTTTTGAGAATATGCATAGAATCACTTTTTAAGTCGATTTATGCATGTCCGTCCGTCCGTCCGTCTGTCCGTCTGTCTGTCCATTTTAAATTGTAAACAAAGTACAGGTCGCATTTATGATCCGAATTGGATGAAATTTGGCATAGGTCACTTATTCGGCCTAAGGACGAACCCTATTGAAATTGGGAAAAATCGGTTCAGATTTAGATATAGCTCCCATATATATATTTAACCGATTTAATGTAAACGGTCCCTATATATCTTTCGATTTGAAATTTGGTACAGCCTAATCATTTACGTCTAGAATGATGTCTGCCAAGTTTCATGAAAATCGGTCCACATTTAGATATAGCTCCCATATATAGTTTCGTTCGATTTCATGTAAATGGTGCAGCAAAGTCCACATATATCTTTCGATTTGCACGAAATTTGGTACAGCCTAATCATTTAGGTCTAGAATGATGTCTGCCAAGTTTCATGAAAATCGGTCCAGATTTAGATATAGCTCCCATATATAGTTTCGTCCGATTTCATGTAAATGGTGCACCAAAGTCCACATATATCTTTCGATTTGCACGAAATTTAGTACAGCCTAATCATTTAGGTCTAGAATGATGTCTGCCAAGTTTCGTGAAAATCGGTCCAGATTTAGATATAGCTCCCATATATAGTTTCGTCCGATTTCATGTAAATGGTGCATCAAAAGTCCCTATATATCTTTCGATTTGCACCAATTTTGGCATAACGTACTGAATTGAGCCTAGAATTATGTCTGCCAAGTTTCGTGAAAATCGGTTCAGATTTAGATATAGCTCCCATATATAGTTTCGTCCGATTTCATGTAAATGGTGCACCAAAGTCCCTATATATCTTTCGATTTGCACGAAATTTGGCATAACGTACTGAATTGAGTCTAGAGTGATGTCTGCCGAGTTTTGAGAAAATCGGTTCAGATTTATATATACCTCCCATCAGGGACGTACACAGGGGGAGTCCTGGGGGCCCGGGCCCCCAGGGGCTCGGTTCAGATTTAGATATAGCTCCCATATATAGTTTCGTCCGATTTCATGTAAATGGTGCCACAAAGTACTTATATATCTTTCGATTTGCACGAAATTTGGCAATTTGCTAAGTTTCGTGAAAATCATATATAGTTTCGTCCGGTTTCATATAAATGGTGCACCAAAGTCCCTATATATCCTTCGATTTGCACGAAATTTGGCATAACGTACTGAATTGAGCCTAGAGTGATGTCTGCCAAGTTTCGAGAAAATCGGTCTATATAGCTCCCATATATATTTCATGTTAATAGTCCTGTTTAATATACCCATAGTGGTGAAGGGTATCATATAGTCGGCCCCGTCCGACTTTACTACTTTCCTTACTGGTTTCTTCATTTTAAAGTGAAAATATTTCCTACCCACTAAATTCTTAGATTTCACCCAAATTCACCCTTGCCTTCATACCTTTGGATATCCTCAATTAATTTATTCGATTAATATGTCTATGAATTAGCAATAATCATTACACCTCGAAAATTCGTTTTCATTTAATATTAATTTCCCCTTACGAATAATCTTGTAAATATTTTGCCATGATTTATTTATGATTAATATGGAAAATGTGTGGTCGGTTTTTCCATCACGCTCTGCAGAGTGTGTATACACGATGATTAATGGTTATGCGACTAAGGTAGGCGCATACACACGTACACAAAAATACACCTTTAGAATTTATATTCAATCTAGACAAAATCATAGGAAAATATGTGGGTAAGAATGGTTAAGAAATTAGAGAACCTATCAGAGATATCCTTCAGATTCAAAGGGTGTCAAAAATAAAACGATTAAAATCTTAAAAAAAAAAATATTTTATTAAAAAAATCCACGTCTGTTGAAATCTTGAAACATTTTCTTTAATCCACGCCTGTTGAATTCTTGAAAAAAATATTTCTTAAACTCTAGGGGGAGATGTAACGATTTGAACAAAGACCAAGTGAGGAAAGTAGTAAATTCGGACAGGGGCGACTTTCTAATGATACCCTTCACCACTTTGGGTATATTATACATATTCGTTTTCATATTTTATTCGGGCAAATTAAGAGTCGTCTGCGCACCTTGGGACAAGTCTAAATGTGAGACGTTGTGCAAAATTTCGTTTTAATCGGACAAACATTAGGAGTTTGGTGCACCATTTATGTAAAATCGTACGAATATATATTTATATGTGAGAGCTATATCGAAATCTGAACCGATTTTCCTGAAATTTACCACACATCATTCTATACCCCATTCAGTACGGTATCCCAAATTTCGTGCCAATCGAAGGATAAATAGGGACTTTGGTGTACCATTTATGTAACATCGGACGTATATATATATGAATATGTGGGAGCTATATCGAAATCAAAACTGATTTGCACGAAACTTAACACACATCATTCTAGACGTAATGCACTATGATGTGTCAAATTTCGTGCAAATCGAAAGACATATAGGGCCTTTGGTACACCATTTGCCTATAATCGGACAAACCTATATAAGGGGGCTATATATAAACCTGGGCCGATTTTCACGAAACTTGGCTGACATCACTCTAGGCTCAATTTAGTACGTCAAGCCAAATTTCGTGCAAATCCAAAGATATATGTGGATTTGGTGCACCATTTACATTAAATTGGACGAACATATATATGGGAGCTATATCTAAATCTGAACCGATTTTCACGAAACTTAGCACACATCATGGGCTTAATTCAGTACGCTGTGCCAAGTTTCGTGCAAATCAAAAAATATTTAGGGACTTTGGTGCACCATTTACATAAAATCGGACGAAAATATATATGGGAGCTATATCTAAATCTGAACCGATTTTCAGGGAACTTGACACACATCTTTCTAGACCTAATTCATTACCCTGTGCCAAATTTCGTGCAAATCGAAAGATATATAGGGACTTTGGTGCACCATTTACATTAAATCGGACGAAAATATATATAGGTGCTATATCTAAATCGGGTCCGATTTTCAGGAAACTCGACACACATCATTCTAGACATAATTCAATACGCTGTACCAAATTTCGTGCAAATCGAAATATATTTAGGGACTTTGGGGCACCATTTACATTACATCGGACGAAAATATATATGAGAGCTATATCTAAATCTGTTCCGATTTTCAGGAAACTCGACACACATCATTCTAGACATAATTCAATACGCTGTACCAAATTTCGTGCAAATCGAAATATATTTAGGGACTTTGGGGCACCATTTACATTAAATCGGACGAAACTATATATGGGAGCTATATCTAAATCTGAACCGATTTCTCCCAATTTCAATAGGGTTCGTCTTTGGGCCAAATAAGTGACCTATGCCACCTTTCATCTAATTCAGATCAT
This sequence comes from Musca vetustissima, assembly GCF_032173495.1. Taxonomy (NCBI): domain Eukaryota; kingdom Metazoa; phylum Arthropoda; class Insecta; order Diptera; family Muscidae; genus Musca; species Musca vetustissima. Next base: position 56,018 of record NW_026876413.1, on the reverse strand, counting down.
AAATGCGACCTGTACTTTGTTTATAATTTAACATGGACAGACAGACGGATAGACGGATGGACATGCATAAATCGACTTAGAAAGTGATTATATGCATATTCTCAAAAGGAACCATGTGCTCTATCTCGTTTCCTTTTGCCTGTTACAAACATATGCACAAAGACATAGTACCCTGTACCACAGTGTGGTGAAGGGTATCAAAATTCGTCCGATTTTTTTGTGGTTGATGCACCAAATTCCCAATATTTGTCCGATTGGGATAAAATTTTGCAGAGAGTACTGAATTAGATATGGATTGACGTATGCAAAGTTTCGTTAAAATCGTTTCAAATTTACTTATAGCTTCCATATATAGTTTCGTCCGATTTTTTGTGATTGATGCACCAAACTCCCAATATTTGTCCGATTGAGCAAAATTTTGCATAGCGAATGCTATTGAGGAAAAAATGATGTGTGATAAGGATTGTTGAAATCAGATTTTGATATAGGTCTTATATATATATATATATATATTCGTTCGATTCGAGATATTGTAGATATTAACATCTCTTGTATGTACTTAAAGTGGTGAAGGGTATCATACAGTCGGCCACATCCGATTTTTGAACTTTACTTACTGGTTTTATTTAAATTTTCTTTTCTTCCGATCCTTTTAAATAAACATTTCAATACCCACACACACACAAACACCCACCCACATTTCACATTGAAGAACTATTTTAAACAATAAATTTTTATTCAAAATTTCACTAATCACTGTCCTTCACACATTTATTTCAGAATGCTAACAAGAAAATTTAGAACAAAATCGTAAAATTCATTCCAGCTGTAATGCGAAACCTGGCACTTGCCTAAAATTCTCTAAATTTGGGGGCAATAACAATTTTAATGGCAAAAATTTCAATATAAACAAATCAATTGGTGCGGCGTTTTGATGTGATGTACGCGCTTCAAAATTTTGCTAATAAATATTGGAAAATTGAAATAAATAAATTTTGCCTATGGCGTCTAATTTTAATGTTCCGCCTTGTCTCGAATTGTTGTTTGTGTTTAGCTTTGTGCCAAAGCAAATGTTTGGCAAATTAATAAATCAGAAGCGGAATTTCCCGCAACGGCAACGAAATTTATTTTCCAATTAAAGAGTTCCTGTTTCCCGAGTAACATGGCTCGAAGGCATGGCGGTCGGCAGACAGGCATTGGCGTAGTTATATAAAATTGCAATAAGGGTTCGGAAACCTAAAAAAAAAATTAAAGAGAAAAACATATAGCTCTCGGAGTACCATAGCTACCCATCCATAGATTAGGCTGTGCTCTATCCAAAATATATTTTTTCCGATCATAAAATAAACAATGTTTTCTTTTGGCAACCAACAACAACAAACCTCTTGGCCGAATCATAAAAATTCAAAATTGTTCTTCTTTTTTGTCGGTTGTCAGAACAAACAACTATTTCAATAAAATGTAATTAAACCAAAAAAACATCACAACAACAACAAAAGAAGAACAAAACTTTTTATTGGAATTTACGCGAAACGGAAAGCCGTACACAGAATAAACAGACCCCCGAGCATTTCATCGTAGGTGGTAATTTAGTTTTAAAAGCAGACTTTTTATTAACCATTTTTCGAATAAATTGAAATTAATGAATGTTTATGTACCTTTATTGGGTTATTTATTATCCCAAATAAATAAGTTTTTCTTTTGTAATCAAAAGGTTTTCACGGGAAAGTAATTACAATTTTTACGGCAATCGGACTTCAAAGGAATGGAGGGTTCTTAAAGAGAGTCGATAGTAAAATTAACTTTTAACTGGACTTTTTTTGTGTGGATACCTAAACAAATTAAAAACCAGTAAGGAAAGTAGTAAAGTCGGACGAGGCCGACTATATGATACCTTCACCACTTTGGGTATATTCAACAGATGGACTCCTAACAGACGTCACAGTAAAATGAATTTGGATCCCTAAACATGTCATTCTGCAACCGATACTAAATTTTTCATTTGTTCAGATATATAAGCTATATTTAAATCTGAACCGATTTTCACGAAACTTAACACACATCGTTCTAGACCTAATTCAGTACATGGGAGCTATATTTAAATTTGGACCGATTTCCAGAGACTTTTACATACATCATTCTAGTCCTAATTCATTACGCTGTGCCAAATTTCGTACAAATCGAAAGATATATAGGGACTGGAGCTATATCCAAATCTGAACCGATTTTCACGAAACTTTGCACACATAATTCTACAACGTATTCATTACGCTATGCCAAATTTCGTGCAAATCGAGAGATATATCGGGACTTTGGAACACCATTTACCTTAAATCGGACGAAAATATATATGGGAGCTATATCTAAATCTGAACCGATTAAAACGAAACTTGGCAGACGTCATTCTAGACCTTATTCATTACGCTGTGCCAAATTTCTTGCAAATTGAAAGATACATGTGAACTTTGGTGCACCATTTACATGAAATCGGACGAAACTATATATGGGAGCTATATCTAAATCTGAACCGATTTTCACGAAACTTTGCACACATCATTCTATACTTAATTTAGTACGCTGTGCCAAATTTCGTGCAAATCGAAAGATATATAGGGACTTTGGTACACCATTTACTTTAAATCGGTCGAAAATATATATGGGAGCTATATCTAAATCTGGACCGATTTTTCCCAATTTCAATAGGGTTCGTCCTTGGGCCAAACAAATGAGCTGTGCCAAATTTCATCCAATTCGGATCATAAATGCGACCTGTACTTTGTTTACAATTTTACATGGACAGAGAGACAGACAGAGGGACGGACGGACATGTATAAATCGACTTAGAAAGTGATTCTATGCATATTCTCAAAAGGAATCATGTGTCTATCTCGTTTCCTTTTGCCTCTTACACAAACATAACACACTGTACCACAGAGTGTTGAAGGGAAAAAAAGATTTCATAGCGTCTTGTGCGCATCTCCTCCCATTTGAAAGACCAAGTTCCAAGATGTTGTTTTCTACTTGGTCTTTCCATCTGATTGGCCTCCTCCTTCTACGTGGCCTTCTCCTTCTACGGGAACCATCAGTAGGCTCGCTTTTATATGCCTTTTGAGCTGGGGCATTCTCATTCATTCGCACAACATGGCCTAGCCATTGTAGTCGCTGCAGCTCAATACGACTGATTATGTCGATGTGCGCGTATAAATTGTAAAGTTCGTGGTTCATTCGACGCCCATATTCACTGTCGACGCAGATCAGCCCGTCGGTCTTTCGGAGAATTTTTCTTTCAAACACACCAAGAGCTGCCTCATCTGCTTGCGCCAGTACCCATGCTTCAGTTGCATATAACAGCACGGGAAGTATCAGCGTCTTGTAGAGTGTGAGTTTGGTCTGGCGGGAGGTGGCATGTTTCTAAACTGCTTACTTAGACAATTTGGCCTGGCATACTGAATTGAACCTGGAGTGATATCTGCCAATATTCGGTGAAATCTGTTCATATTTGGATATAGCTTCCATATATATTTTCGTTCGATTTCAAGTAAATGGTGCATCGAACATTGTTGGCCATCACAATCCTTCTCCGAATTTCAAAACTGATGTCATTCGTTTTATTTATGCCGGTACCAAGGTATTAAAATCGTTAACTACCACGCAGCTGTAGTTCTCTTGGTCTTCTCGCCATTTACTGCCAGACCCACTTTGGCAGAAACCATCTCAATTTGTTCAAAGGTGGCTGTTACCGCTCTCAATGTTCGACCCATTATATCGATGTCATCGGCGGCGTAGGCGAGTAACTGGTGCTGTTTGATGTACAGAGTGCCATTTCTGTTCACTTTTGCCTTTCGTATGACCTTTTCCCGCAGGATATTAAAAAGATCACACGACAAACTGTCACCTTGTCTGAATTCTCGTTCGGTATTAAAGGGCTCCTAGAGGTCCTTTCCTACTTTAACTGCTGACATTGTGCCACTTAAAGTTATCCTGCATAGCCGTATTAATTTTGCAGGAATGACGAACGTAGACATGGCTTTAAACACCTCTGAATGGGTAGGGCTTTTGCGAATGCGGCTTTATAGTCGACGAATAGGTGGTATGTGTCGATGTGTTTTTCGTGCGTCTTTTCCAGGATTTGGCGCAGAGTGAATATCTGGTCAATGGTGAATAGGCCAGGTCTGAAGCCGCATTGCTATGGTCCAATAATGTCATTGACCATTGGCTTTAGTCGTTCTCACAGTACGCTGGATAGTACTCTGAATCTCTGGACATCTCAATTTGCTAACGCTAAAAATAGTTTTTTATAAATCCACGCCTTGTGTAGAACCCGAAAAAATATTCTTTAAAAAATCCACGCCTTGTGTAGAACCCGAAAAAATATTCTTTAAAAAATCCACGCCTTGTGTAGAACCTTAAAAATAATTTTTTATAAATCCACGCCTTGTGTAGGTCCTTAAAAATATTCTTTTAAAAATCCACGCCTTGTGTAGGTCCTTAAAAATATTCTTTTAAAAATCCACGCCTTGTGTAGGTCCTTTAAAAATTCTTTTAAAAATCCACGCCTTGTGTAGATCCTTAAAAATAGATTTTTATAAATCCACGCCTTGTGTAGATCCTTAAAAATAGATTTTTATAAATCCACGCCTTGTGTAGATCCTTAAAAATAGATTTTTATAAATCCACGCCTTGTGTAGATCCTTAAAAATAGTTTTTGTAGATCCTTAAATCCACGCCTTGTGTAGATCCTTTAAAAAATATTCTTTAAAAAATCCACGCCTTGTGTAGATCCTTAAAAATAGTTTTTTATAAATCCACGCCTTGTGTAGATCCTTTAAAATAGTTTTTTTATAAATCCACGCCTTGTGTAGATCCTTAAAAATAGTTTTTTTGTAAATACACGCCTTCTGTAGATCCTTAAAAATAGTTTTTTATAAATCCACGCCTTGTGTAGATCCTTTAAAATAGTTTTTTTATAAATCCACGCCTTGTGTAGATCCTTAAAAATAGTTTTTTTGTAAATACACGCCTTCTGTAGATCCTTAAAAATAGTTTTTTATAAATCCACGCCTTGTGTAGATCCTTAAAAATATTTTTTTATAAATCCACGCCTTGTGTAGATCCTTAAAAATAGTTTTTTATAAATCCACGCCTTGTGTAGATCCTTAAAAATAGTTTTTTATAAATCCACGCCTTGTGTAGATCCTTAAAAATAGATTTTTATAAATCCACGCCTTGTGTAGATCCTTAAAAATATATTTTTATAAATCCACGCCTTGTGTAGAACCTTAAAAATATTTTTTTTTATAAATCCACGCCTTGTGTAGATCTTTAAAAATATTTTGTTAGAAATCCACGCCTTGTATAGATCCTTAAAAATAGTTTTTTATAAATCCACGCCTTGCGTAGGCCCTTAAAAATAGTTTTTTATAAATCCACGCCTTGTGTAGATCCTTAAAAATAGTTTTTTTATAAATCCTTAAAAATATTTTTTTTTTTATAAATCCACGCCTTATGTAGATCCTTAAAAAATATCTTTTAAAAAATCCACGCCCTATTTAGGTCCTTAAAAATATTTATTTTGCTCTTTAAATTTTCTTTACCAATTAATCCCTAACAAAATTAATCACAATTTCTGTTCTTCAAATACAAATTCTAATTAACTTTCCACTAACCTCAAAGGCTTCCTTGCCTCCGATGTCCTTGTGTTTAACCTTAAAAATACGAAAATTATTTTGAAAACTTTTCTAAGGATTCTTTATCCTTGCCAACACTTCCTGCTGGCAAAGGGAATTTATTATTGTTTATTTAACAACAACAACAACAGCAACAATAAAAAGCTTGTATTTGTACAAAAGATGGTTTTATAAAAACCTTTTATTTTTGTGAGTAGGAGAATTTGATTGTAGCGAACACCATGTGAACAAATTTCCCTGCTCCAGCCAACCGCCAACACACCCTCCCTCCATTCCCTCTAGGCCCATACAATTACAAATCTAAACAAAAAGTTGAATATTAATTAACTTGGCAACATGTTAGAGGAATTTCGGAATTTTTCAACACATCATTTAATTGGTTAAGGGGGGGGAGGGCTGTGGAATAATGTGGGAAGAGCGAGAGGGTGATGAGGAGATGGAGGGAGGAGGGTGTGCGTTTGGAAGAAGTTATGATTGCAAGAAAATTGGCATTTCGAAAAGATAATTATGGTAACAATGCTGGAAGGGAAGATAATATTTTCGTTTAATTACCAAAGGGCAAAAGAGGAAGGGTGGAGTTTTAGAGAGAAAACCAATTTTCAACAAGACGTGACTTTAAATATATATTTTCAAGGGCAATTAAAGAAGAGTACTTTTATATCTTTCAAGACGTAAATATTTTTTAAGGCTAAAAATGTGTGGATTTAAAAAAAAACATTTTTTTAAGTATATTTTTCAAAGCATCGAAACAAGGCGTGTTTTTTTTAAGATTTTTGTTTTTTTTTTTTTTTTTTTGTTCAAGGTCATTATTATACCCTACACAACTATGTTGTCAGGGTATTATAGCTTTGTGCAGCCCCAAATGTTTGTAACGCCGCGAAATATTGGTCCTAGACCCACCTTTAAGTATATCGATCGTCATATCTCGACTAGCTGAGTCGATATCCGTCCGTCCGTCTGTCCATTATAATTTGTAAACACGATACAGGCCACAGTTATGGACCAATCTTCATATAATTTTGCATGTAGGATGGGTTCTGGCCAATGAAGACCCCTATTGTTTTTGGAAAAGATCAGTTAATATTTAGGGGATGAAATGGACCAAATACTAAATTTTTGTCGGTTTTTCTGGTCGCTCCAGAGGCCGCAATTATGACCCAAACACCGCGAATTTTTGCATGGAGAAGGGGATCGGGCCAGAGAATAAGCATGCATGTTTTGATAAAGATCGGTCAATATTTAGCGGGTCAAATGGACCCTGACTTTTGTGTGAAAAATGACAAAATTTGTATTCTATGACATATATATTTACTCCTGGAGGATGTAGACCCCAGGAGTTGATAGCATATCCAAGAGGAGTGGTTGGCCTTTAAATTGATACCAAATATAGTGATGTATCTACTCAGATGTGGGAGTTACAGTCAAATATTTACAGGTGCTTACGTATTCAGATATTATTTAGTAACCCATTACCACATTAGAGGGAGAAATATCGCGCTGATGGCTTTGACATTTTTCATGAAGTTCCAGTTATGGTCAAGAACAACGCCTACAATTTTCGGTGATGATCAGATTAAAATTTTGGGATGAAATGGACCGAAAACATAATTTTTTGTGTGTTTTCGATATATAATCCGAAAATCACAACACAACCCACCGTGAAGGTAATCTGGACAAGTAATTAGAAGGACTGTACTGAATATTCGAAAAAAGTAAGGAAGAGGTGTTGTTAACCTCTAAATCACGAAATATTACTCCGACTCGGAATAAACATCCTCAGAAAGTTAGAGTTCGTGGTAGTTGTGTAGGGTATCGTATGGTCGGCCCCGTCCGACTATACTGCGCCGCTCACTGGTTTTTTAATTTTTATTAATTATATAAAAATATTTTTGTGTTTAATTCATTTAGTTTGTTTATATATATATTTGTTATGAATTTTGATAATTAATTACAGTTTAGGAATTTGTTTGCATTAACATTTTTCCACAGCGTATGTGCGTGTGTGTGTGAGCGGCTTGTGTTTTGATCAATGCTACCCATTGTCTGTGATTAACTTTAATTATATTAGAATCAATATTAGCAATATTTTATTTTAATACCTAAAACAAAAACAACAACAACAACCAGCAAGGAAAGTAGTAAAGTCGGACTGGGCCGACTATATGATACCCTTCACCACTTTGGGTATATTGTACATATGTATCCTAACAATTACATGTCTATGTTCCCTGTTTCTCCAACCTATCCTAACATTAATTTCATTCGAGCAGATTTAGAGCCGTCTGCGTAGCATGGGGGAAAATTTATGGAAAACGATTTATAGCAAAATTGATACACGCTATTTGGTACGCCGCGTTGTTAAAAATATAATCTATCTATGTGGGAGCTATATCTAAATCTGAACCGATTTTCACGAAAATTATCACACAACTTTCTAGACTTAATTCAGTACGCTATGCCAAATTTTGTGCAAATCGAAAGATATATAGGGACTTTGGTACACCATTTACCTTAAATCGGACTAAAATATATATGGGAGCTATATCTAAATCTCAGCCGATTTCCACAAAATTTAACACTCATTGTTTTAGACTTAATTCAGTACGCTATGCCAAATATTGTGCAAATCGAAGGATATATATATATATATAGGGACCTTCCTGCATCATTTACATAAAATCGGACGAACATATATATAAAGCTATATCGAAATCTCGACCGATTTTCCCAAAACTCGCCACTCATCCATTCCAAAGTCAATTTAGTACGCTAAGCCAAATTATGTGCAAATCGAAAGATATATAGGGACTTTGGTACACCATTTACCTTAAATCGGACGAAAATATATATGGGAGCTATATCTAAATCTCAACCGATTTTCACGAAATTTAACACATATCATTCTAGACTCAATTCAGTAAGCTATGCCAAATTTCGTGCCAATCTAAGGATATAAAGGGACTTTGGTGCACTATTTACCTAAAATCGGACCAAAATATATATGAACCGATTTTCAGGAAACTTGACACACATTATTCTAGACCTAATTCATTACGCTGTGCCAAATTTCGTACAAATCGAAAGATATACAGGGACCGTTTACGTTAAATCGGACGAAAATATATATGGGAGCTATATCTAAATCTGAACCGATTTTTCTCAATTTCAATAGAGTTAGTCATTGGGCCAAATAAGTGGCATATGCCAAATTTCATCCAATTCGGATTATAAATGCGACCTGTACTTTGTTTACAATTTAGCATCGACAGACAGACAGACGGACGGACATGCATAAATCGACTCAGAAAGTGATTCTATGCATATTCTCAAAAGGAACTATGGGTCTACCTCGATTTATTTTGCCTGTTACAAACATATGCACAAAGACATAATACCCTGTACCACAGAGTGGTGAAGGGTATAAAAATATATTTCATATTTTCACAAGCAATGGGGAAAACCAAACAAAAAATTTAAATATATGCTTTATGACCTACAGTGGGACCTTTAAAAATTAAAAAAATAACTTCCCAAACACCATATTCATATTTGCAATTATAGAATAGGTAGCATCGAAAAATAGATTTTTTTTTGGTTGGTATTTTTTATCTAAGCTCCGCTGTAAACCCCTTGACGTCAGTTTGATTTAATCTCAAATAATAATCGATTTATTGTCTATTGTTGTTGTTGGTATTATTTGTTTAAATTTTTAATTTGTGTATAATTTTCATTATGCATTTCATGCTTTGATGCCCATCATCATCGTCTAAACGCCTGACTGATTTTAAGTTATTTCGGTGAACAATTTTGGATTATTCGTTTCGCGTCGTTGTTGTTGTGTTTTTTTTTTTTGGTTCCTCCAAATTTTTGGCACTTGAAATTTTCTGCGTATTTTTTATTTTTTGTTCGAACTGCCAATTAAAAACGAAATGTTTGGTTGAATTGTTGTCAAGATTCGGGATTTGTTTGTTTGTCGATTGGACAGCCAAAAGTCAGAGTAGACTAACAAACTTGTAGACAGTTTGACGTTGAGCTGATGTTTTTCTCTTTGTTTTGTAAACAATGGGATTATCTTTAGGAGATTTTACATATAAACAAAGAAATGTATTATTAATATTTTAATGCTTAGAAGAATATAATTTTGAAATAAGCCACAAAAATATATAAAAGCCATGTATTAGGGCTACTTGAAAAAAAAAATATTTTTTTTAATAAATCCACCCATTAAGGTTATTTGAAAAAAATATTTTTTTTAAAAAAATGCACGCCTTAGGTTTATTTGAAAATATTCACTACTTGTGAAGACCCTCGAAATTGTTTCAAAAAAAAAAAAATAATTAAATAAATCCTTGCGTAGTCTTTCAAATATAATTAAAACTAGTAAGGAAAATAGTAAAGTCGGACAAAGCCTACTATATGATACCCTTCACCACTTTGGGTATATTCAACAGATGAACCCTAAAAGACGTCGAATTTTGTAAAGTCAATTAACATGAAATTGGTTCTTTAAACATGTCATTCTGCAAGCAATACTAATTTGTTCATTTGGTTAGATATAGAGTTGCTTCTTACAATGGGACAAAAATTTTAAAAATTAATTATTACAGCAAATACAAATCGAACACCTGTTGATTACACTGTGCTACAAAATAACAAAATTTTTTTTCAGGGGTTCTAATGTACCAATTCTGTTTATTTGGAGTCTCTGGACCACGAAGATACCTTTGGTTTTTCTGGGTCACTTCGAAAATTTATTTTATAACGGTAAATATAGAGAAAAACGTGGTTTCATGGATTTTCAATTTAAAACTCGAATAACTTATTTACTTTTTAACAGATTTATATTATTCTTTTTTTTCTTTCGAAGAGTACAATTTTTCCTTTCAAACAAGATATATACTTGGTAAATCGGTTGAGGATTGGCTGAGTTACAGCGGTTGAAATGTGAAAAAATACGTATAAAATGACAAAATTTACCTTTCTTCGGGCTGTACGATGAAATTATGATATCAAGCCATATAAGTTTTATTCTATTACGGGGAAGAAAATTAAATTAGCTTTCGAAGATGATAAAAATCAGAAAAATCGGTTAAAAATGGATGACTTATACACATTTTTGTATTGATTCTATGCATATTCTCTAAAGGAAGTATGGGTCTGTATCTTTTCCTGTTATAAACCGTTATGTTTGCAACAGGCAAAAGGAAACGAGATAGACCCATAGTTCCTTTAGAGAATATGCATAGAATCAATACAAAAATGTGTATAAGTCATACATTTTTTAACCGATTTTTTTGATTTTTATCATTTTCGAAAGCTAATTTAATTTTCTTCCCCGTAATAAATAAAACTTATATGGCTTGATATCATAATTTCATCGTACAGCCCGAAGAAAGGTAAATTTTGTCATTTTATACGTATTTTTTCACATTTCAACCGCTGTAACTCAGCCAATCCTCAACCGATTTACCAAGTATATATCTTGTTTGAAAGGAAAAATTGTACTCTTCGAAAGAAAAAAAAAGAATAATATAAATCTGTTGAAAAGTAAATAAGTTATTCGAGTTTTAAATTGAAAATCCATGAAACCAGGTTTTTCTCTATATTTACCGTTATAAAATAAATTTTCGAAGTGACCCAGAAAAACCAAAGGTATTTTCGTGGTCCAGGGGCTCCAACTAAACATATTTGGTACATTAGAAGCATTGAAAAATGTTCGTGTCGCACAGTGTTATTAGTATAAATATCGGATAAACATGAGGAGTATGGTGCATTATTTACTTAAAATCGGACGCAAATATATTCGTAAAAGCTATATCGAAATCTAAATAAATTTCATAAAATCGGAGAAAAATATATATAGGAGCTATAACTAAATCTAAACCGAAACTAAGCACACATCATTCTAGACCTCACCCAGTACGCTATGCCAAATTTCGTGCAAATCGAGGGATATATAGGGACTTTGGAGTCCCATTTACCTTAGATCGGACGGAAATATATATGGGAGCTATATATAAATCTGACCCGATTTTCTCGAAACTTGGAACACGTCATTCTGGAACTATTTCAGTACTCTATGCCAAATTTCGTGCAAATCGAAAGATATATATGGACCTCGGTGCACCATTTACATAAAATCGGACAAAACTATATATGGGAGCTATATCTAAATCTGAACCGATTTTTACGAAACTTAACACACATCATTCTAGACTCAGTTCAATACGCTTTGCGAAAATTCGCGCAAATCGGATGATTTTCAGGGACTTTGGTCTACCATTTACCTAAAATCGGGCGAAACCATGTGTGGGAGGTATATCTAAATCTGAACCGATTTTCACCAATTTCAATAGAGTTCGTCCTTGGGCAAAATAAATGAGCTGTACCAAATTTCGTCCAATTCGAATCAAAAATGCGACCTGTACTTTATTTACAATTTAACATGGACAAACCGACGGACCGACATGCATACCATTTAGTGCTCTTCATACGCATTAGCACTATTTCCCGAAATCTCTTTCTTATTTCCATTACACAGATTTAGAATAGATCAGTATTCCAATTATATATTTACGTACAGGTTCCACATTTAGTACTTTTCGAACACATAAGTACATATTTTCAAGACTACCTCCGTACCACCACACTTTAGTACTTCCTTCTAACTCTCCGTCAGTGACACACATTCAAAATTTTAGGTTTCCAGCTCTTCCCGTTCGTCTAATACAAAGGATACCATATTTGGTACATTTTAGTACTTTTCGTAGCCTTCTAGTTCAAACTTCCAAAAATCCAGGCTTATCTCACGCCTACACATCAACTCCAAAGGCTCACCCACAATTCAAATTGTACCGTTTTTCCAAATCTTCCTACATACCCCAATCCTACACCTCCACAGTTATCCTAAAACAAAATTTCAGGATTGCAACAGTACCGCTTCACCCACAATTCAAATTGTACCAATTTTAGTACACATTAGTACAAATTCCTAAAACTTTGTACATATCTTAATCTCAAACCAAAACAGAGATCCTGACTCCAAATTTCATGATTCTAGCCCTATTGGTTCACTTAATATTGAAATTGTATCAAATTTAGTACCATTTAGTAACCATAAGTATTCATTTCTTAAACTGAATCCTTACCCCAATCCTACACCCAAACAGTAATCCTGACTCCTAACTTCATTGTTCCAGCTCTATCGGTTCATCCAAATTGTACAAATTATAGTACAATATAGTACTTTTCGTACACATAAGTAAACAATTTCTAAAATTACGTACATATCCCAATCCTACACTCCGACGGTAATGTTAATTTCAATTTTCAGGATTTCAGGTCGATTTGTACCTCCAAATCACATTTGTACCAAATATAGTACCATATAGTACTTTTCGTACACATGAGTACACGCTTTCAAAACCAACTCTTTATATCGACCCTAATTCGCTTTCCAAACTTCAAATTTTTAGCTCTTTCCATTCACATGCTACGAAATTGTACCAAATTTAGTACATTTTAGTACTTTTCGGATACTTATAGTTCGAATTTCCAAAAAAAATCCTTTGCTACAGCTATTCTACACTCTATCAGTGACCCTCAAGAGTTCTAGCTCTACCGGTTCGCCAAATACAAATGGTATCACATTTAGTAGTTTCGTACCTTTGGACCAAGAGTGATCCTCTGTACGAACATTTGGACCAAGAGTGATCCTCGCCTAAATTTCAAGATTCTAGCTTCATCCGTTTCGTCTGGGGGTTGGTGAATCGTTAAGTCAGTCCATCAGTCCGTCAATCACTTTACTCTTTTATTAGCATAGATAGATAAAACATTCAATAAGACTTCTTAGATGATCCTTCCAAAGCCTTGTGTGCCTTTTCTCAGGACGTCTATGCCTTGAACGACCTTTTAAATTCCCTCCTCATTATATAGAGGTCCCATATTAGTGAGAAGATTTTCCTTTCCAAGTATTCTAGGACTTAGAGACCTGATGTCTTACAGGATACATATGATCCTCTTGATAAGGATTCCTTAAAAAAATAATTTTTTAAACAAAAATCCGAGCCTTATTTTTATTGTTGGTCCTTAAAAATAATTTTTTTTAAAAAATCCACTCCTTTGGTAGGTCCTTAAAATTTTTTTATATAAAAATTTATTATTTTTATTAACAAATAAATTAATAATTATTTTTATTGTTCCCTGTTTTTTCTTTTCAGAACCACCCATTCGAAACCCGCAACCCACCCACGTGCCGTATTCGAAATTCAAATTAGACAGGAATCCAGCTAGTAAACAAACAATTAACATCCTGAATAACAACAGCAACAACAACTACAATAACCATAATAATCGTAATAACAATCATAACGACAAACTGGCCGGCTGGGGTTTTCGAGATAAATGAAAAAAACAGAACAACAACAACAAATCTCAGAAACAGCAACAACACCACTTATACCCCTGGTGAATAAATAATAGGACTTAAGGCATCGGGAAAATAATAAAAAAGGAAGGCAGGCAGGCGAGCAAAGGCAAGGCGAGAGAAAGAAAAAAGGCCACAAGCAGGACAACTACAAGGCGAAGAACAACAACAACGATAAAAATAACGTTAATAACAACAATAAAGAAGAAGAAGGAAAACAACAACAACTAAAACAAAAGGAACATAATAAAATTAATTTCTTAAGCTTAGCTTCGAGGGCTATAGAGAGGTCCTGGAGGCCTTTTGACACGAAGGATAAAGGATAAGCCAAAGAAAAGGTTAGACAACAAAGGAAAGAGGTTAGTGAACCTTTAAAAAAAATAAAGGATTCGGAATAAAGGCCAAAGGCCACTAACATATTCCTTGGATTGTAAAAATAGCGGTTATACCCTTAACCTCTTGAAAAATGCTAACAATGAGGCTGAGAGGACCTGTATAACCTGAGGAAGGCCTAACAAAAATTTTGAAATTTCTTGACTAGCCCCCTGAAATATTAGCAGCAGAACCTTAAGTGGCTGGTAGCTGGAAATCCATAGTCTGCACCTCCTCTTGTCCACCCCACCAACCCCCTTTGGACCATTTACAAAGATGCCAAATTTAACCTTAACCACCCCTGCCTCCCTAATGGCAGCTGCCACCTGGTCCGCCATGGTGGCCCAAAAACCCAATGCCTCAGATATGGCCTATCACTCATATAATCACACAGTGCTACATAATGAACCAGGTCATCATCATCCGGTATTGGATCTAATGCCCTCGTCGTCGGCCCATACCACCTCCGAACCAGCCATACAAATACCACGGGAACGTGATGATCTGATAGAAAATAATTTTGTGCAAATTTTCTTCTGTATCCTCTATACGACGGTGTTTATCCTCGGGGTCTTCGGAAATGTCCTGGTGTGCTATGTGGTCCTGCGGAATCGTGCCATGCAAACAGTGACGAATATTTTCATAACCAATTTGGCTTTATCGGATATTTTGTTGTGTATCCTGGCGGTACCCTTTACACCGTTGTATACCTTTATGGGGCGATGGGCCTTTGGCAGAACCCTGTGCCACTTGGTGTCCTTTGCCCAGGGTTGCAGTATTTATATCTCCACGTTGACCCTAACCTCCATAGCAATTGATCGATATTTTGTCATAATCTACCCCTTTCATCCTCGCATGAAAATGTCCACCTGTATAGCCATCGTGATAAGTATATGGGTCATATCGCTGCTGGCCACCCTGCCATATGGTATGTACGTAAAGGTGGTCAATGATTATGGGAATATGACGGAGGATTATCTGGCAGGGAATGCTACACAATTTAATTTCAACAGCAGTTCCAGTTCGAATTCCGCAGCCACCGCCGCTGCAGCTGCTGTTGTGGCCTCTTTGTCCTCCTCCTCACCCACGGTGCCGCTAAATGTCTCCTATTCACCACAACGGAACTATGATGCTTATATGCAAATTGTATCCTCATCCTCGGCCGCTTCGACAGCGAGTATGGCGGAATCGGACATGCCCAGCAGTTCCATAAGCTATTGTGAGGAGGATTGGCCCACGGAGCGATATCGTAAGGTTTTCGGCTCCGTCACGACAATTTTGCAATTTGTCCTACCCTTCATCATCATCTCCATTTGCTACATATGGATTTCCTTTAAGCTGAATGCCCGAGCAAAGGCCAAACCTGGCTCAAAATCATCACGCAAAGAAGAAGCCGATCGTGATCGCAAGAAACGTACCAATCGCATGCTAATCGCCATGGTGGGGGTATTTGGCCTCTCCTGGCTTCCTCTGAACGTGGTCAACATTTTCGATGACTTCTATGAAAAATCGAATGAATGGCGTTTCTATACCCTGTTCTTTTTTGTGGCCCATTCCATTGCCATGTCATCGACGTGTTACAACCCCTTCCTCTATGCCTGGCTGAATGAGAATTTCCGCAAGGAATTTAAACATGTACTGCCCTGTTTTAATCCCTCCAATAATAATATTATCAATATTACCCGAGGCTATAATCGTTCGGATCGTAATACCTGTGGCCCTAGATTGCATCACGGCAATGGTGGCGCCGCCACCCGGGGCAGCAGCCTTGAAAATGATGATCATGATGATGGTAATGCCATAACGCAGGATACCACCCTTACACACCCTAAGGATAAGCTGTTGATAATACCGCGAGAGCCGACCTATGGTAATGGTCATAATGCTTTGTCACCCTGCCTGGATCGTGGTGTCAATGTGGCCCTTGTGCAGTGTAGTAAGCAAGTGGAAATTCTGCTGAATGACAATGACATACGGAATCATCGTTACGATGACTTCGATAATGAATCGTGTGAGGAGCAGACGATTGAAATGCGTTTCAATGAGACCCCCTTCATTAGTTCGGATAACAATACGACGATCAGTATTATGGAGACGAGCACTAGCTGTGATCGCAGTGGTGGTGGTAGCAGTGAGCGGATGCAACGAAGTAACTGAGGAAGGGTGAGTAGAGAAAAAATTAAAAAAACACATAGAATAGGTTTTCAGGGTCTTGAAAATAGGCCTTTTATTTGATCGGAGTACCTTAAAAATAGTTTTGGAGGTCCTTAAAAATATTTTTCAAAAAATCCACGCCTTGTTGGAGGTCCTTAAAAATATTTTTCAAAAAATCCACGCCTTGTTGGAGGTCCATAAAAATATTTTTTTAAAGATCTACGCCTTGTTGGAGGTCCTTAAAAATATTTTTTTTAAAAATCCACGCCTTGTTGGAGGTCCTTAAAAATATCCACGCCTTGTTGGAGGTCCATAAAAATATTTTTTTAAAGATCCACCCCTTGTTGGAGGTCCTTAAAAATATCTACGCCTTGTTGTAGGTCCTTAAAAATATTTTTTAAAAAATCCACGCCTTGTTGTAGGTCCTTAAAAATATTTTTTAAAGATCCACTCCTTGTTGGAGGTCCTTAAAAATATCCACGCCTTGTCGGAGGTCCTTAAAAATATCCACGTCTTGTCGGAGGTCCTTAAAAATATTTTTTAAAAAATCCACGCCTTGTTGTAGGTCCTTAAAAAGTATTTTTTTAAAAATCCACGCCTTGTTGTAGGTCCTTAAAAATATTTTTTAAAAAATCCACGCCTTGTTGTAGGTCCTTAAAAATATTTTTTTAAAAATCCACGCCTTGTTGTAGGTCCTTAAAAATATTTTTTAAAAAATCCACGCCTTGTTGTAGGTCTCTAAAAATATTTTTTTTTAAAATCCACGCCTTGTTGTAGGTCCTTAAAAATATTTTTTTAAAAATCCACGCCTTGTTGTAGGTCTTTAAAAATATTTTTTTAAAAATCCACGCCTTGTTGTAGGTCCTTAAAAATATTTTTTAAAAAATCCACGCCTTGTTGTAGGACCTTAAAAATATTTTTTTAAAAATCCACGCCTTGTTGGAGGTCCTTAAAAATATTTTTCAAAAAATCCACGCCTTGTTGGAGGTCCTTAAAAATATTTTTCAAAAAATCCACGCTTTGTTGGAGGTCCTTAAAAAAATATTTTTCAAAAAATCCACGCCTTGTTGGAGGTCCTTAAAATATTTTTTTAAAGATCCACGCCTTGTTGGAGGTCCTTACAAATATCCACGCCTTGTCGGAGGTCCTTAAAAATATCCACGTCTTGTCGGAGGTCCTTAAAAATATTTTTTTAAAAATCCACGCCTTGTTGGAGGTCCTTAAAAATATTTTTCAAAAAATCCACGCCTTGTTGGAGGCCCTTAAAAATATTTTTTTAAAAATCCACGCCTTGTTGTAGGTCCATAAAAATATTTTTTTTAAAAATCCACGCCTTGTTGTAGGTCCTTAAAAATATCTTTTTTTAAAAATCCACGCCTTGTTGTAGGTCTTTAAAAATATTTTTTTTTAAAAATCCACGCCTTGTTGTAGGTCCATAAAAATATTTTTTTAAAAATCCACGCCTTGTTGTAGGTCTTTAAAAATATTTTTTTTTAAAAATCCACGCCTTGTTGTAGGTCCATAAAAATATTTTTTTAAAAATCCACGCCTTGTTGTAGGTCTTTAAAAATATTTTTTTTTAAAAATTCCACGCCTAGAGGTCCTTAAAAAATCACCGCCTAGAGGTCCTTAAAAATATTTTTTTAAAAAATCCACGCCTAGAGGTCCTTAAAAATATTTTTTTAAAAAATCCACGCCTAGAGGTCCTTAAAAATATTTTTTTAAAAAATCCACGCCTAGAGGTCCTTAAAAATATTTTTTTAAAAAATCCACGCCTTGTTGGAGGTCCTTAAAAAAAAAATCCATTTTATAGGTCCTTAAAAAATTTTTTAAAAAATCCACGCCTTGTTGGAGGTCCTTAAAAATATTCTTTTAAAAAATCCTAGCCTTGTTGGAGGTCCTTAAAAGTATTTTTAAATCCACTTGAATGACTTCGTAAGTTTTTCAAATTTTTTATTTCCACTTTCCGAAAGGTCAGATATCAAATGTTGCGGCGTAAAACTATTCGCCGTTAATTAAAAAAATACCTCCGCACCAAAAGTTTCAATAACAATTCCGAACAAAAAAATCCGAATCACAGCAAATGACCTTCTCCAACAATTTTTAAGTAACTCTTAGAACAAAGCTGAACAGATAGCAGATAAGTTGTGGCATAGGTTGGTGCTATATCTACTCCCACATGTCCTGCGAGAGATTTGTTGGTACATCTGCAGTCTCCAAAGGAAACTGATGCGGGGAATTGTGTTTTGTTTCGTAATATTTTGTTGGTGGCATTGTTGTTGTGCATAGCTTGTGATGCACTTGGGAAATAATTTTTTTTCGGCCAGGGATTTTTATCCCTCGCCAACTCCCTCCTGTATCCTCCCTTCCAATGTATGCAATATATGCATCCTTAGTAGTGGCAGCTTAAAAATGCAGCTGCATTTGATGGCGTTTTATGCTAAACGTGATCGAAATTTAAGTGAGCTTTAAGTGCTCATTCTCTCCGAAAAACAAAACTGTTACTAATGCAGTTCGGCAACAAGTTCCAGGGACTAAGGATGCATGGATGCCAAAATAGATTGCCACAATGTGGCGAAGTGGATTTGTAGCAATGTTATGTGTGTGAACATTGGAAAAGAGGAGGGTGGTGAATCTACGAAATTCTGTACACAATTTTGTTAGTTACAGCTGCAAATGAAATATGAGGCAATAATAAATCAGAATTTTTTTATTTATTTTTTTGCTCGTTGGATATGAAGTCGTAACACATTCCATACCGAAGTAGTTATGATGGTTTTACAGATAAATATTTGTTCACATCTTTTGTGGGTATATTCCCCTACTACCTCATATAGCCTTTTGTCAGGTTACTTACATTCATAGGTAGTTAGGTAGTGGAGAACCCAAATAAAACCAGTAGGGAAAGGATCTTAGTCGGACGGGTTGGGCTTTATGGTACCTTACACCGTAATGGGTATATATAGGAGAGGGCTCCTAAGATTCGTATTGTAACCTACAGTCATTCTAGGATCTTTTTGAGAAAATCCGTATAAATCGAAAAAAACGTTGGAGCTGTGGATACCTCTTTTTAAAAATCGACCGAACACTTATAGGGAAGCTATATCTAAATCTGAACCGATTTCAATGGAATTTAACACACCCAATCCCGGGCTCAATTTGGTAGACTGTGCAAAATTTCATCAAAATCGAACAAACATTGGTCGTTTGGGGCCCAATTTATGTGAAATCGGACGAAGTTATATTGGGGAGCTATATCAAAAACTTAATCGATTTCAACGAAACTCAACATACACCATTTTATCCTCAATTCGGTAGTCTATGTTAAATTTCGTGTCAATCGGTTACACGTAGTGTCTTTGGTGCACTATTTACGCGAAATCGGACGAACTATATTGAAATTTGAATGGGAACTATATCGAAATCTGAATCGATTTTAAACGAAATTTAGTACATATCATTCTGGGCTCAATTCAGGAGGCTTTGCAAAATTTAGTCCGGATCAATTTACTTTAAATCGGACGAAGTTATATATGGGAGCTATATCGAAATCTGAACCGATTTCAATCAAATTTAACATACGTGGGTCTAGAGCCAATTTAGTAAGCTGTGCCAAATGCCGTCCCGATCGAACAAATTTTTTACAATTTGTACCCAATTTTTCAAAAATCGGACGAAGTTATATATGAGATCTATATCTAAATCTGAACCGATTTCAATGAAACTTAGCACACATTGTCCTATACCCAGTTTGGTTCACTGTACAAAATTTCGTGTCATTCGGCCAACAATTGGAAATTTGGTGCACCATTTATCTCAAATCGGACGAAGTTATATATGGCAGCTATATCGAAATCTGAACCGATTTCAATAAAATTTGACATACGTCAATCTAGAGCCAATTTAACGCGCTGTGCCAAATTTCGTCCCGATCGAACAAATGTTCTAGACTTTTTACCAAATTTTTCAAAAATCGGAGAAAAATATATATGGGAGCTATATATAAATCTGGACCGATTTCAACGAAGCTTAACACACATTATTCTAGACTCAGTTTGGTTCACTATGCAAAATTTCGTATCAATCGGCCGAAAGTTTTAAGTTTGATGAACCATTTATCTGAAATCGGACGAAAATATATATGGGAGCTATATCGAAATTTGAACCGATTTTAACGAAATTTAATACATATCATTCTAGGCTCAATTCGGAAGACTTTGCAAAATTTCGTCCCGATTGAACAAATTTTAGGTATTTAGAATCCTTTTTACTTAAAATCGGACGAAGTTATATATGGGGGCTATATCGATATCTGAACCGATTTCAACAAAATTCAATATACTTCCTTCTAGGCTCAATTTAGCACGCTGTGCAAAATTTCATCTCAATCGGGTATAAATTGCGAGTTTGGTGCACCATTTACATCGAATCGGACGAAGTTATATATGGAAGCTATATCTAAATCTGAACAGATGTTAATGAAATTTAATATGTATAATTATAGGCTCAATTTAGGAGGCTGTGTAAAGTTTCGTCCCGATCAAACGTATTTTGGGTATTTGGTGCCCAATTTACTTAAAATCGGTCGAAATTATATATGGGGGCTATATCAAAATCTGAATCGATTCCAATGAAAATTAACAAACGTCATCCTAGATTTAATTCAGTACGCTGTGCAAAATTTCGAGACAATCGGTCGAAATTTCGAATATTGGTGCAAAATTTATCGAAAATCGGACGAAAATATATATATATGGGAGCTATATCGAAATCTGAACCGATTTGGACGAAACTCATCACACGTCATTTTAGGCGCCATTTGGTAGCCTATGCTAAATATCGTGTCAATCTGTCACACGTAGTGTCTTTGATGCACCATTTACTAGAAATCGGACCAATATATATGTAGGAGCTATATCGAAATCTGAACCGATTTCAATCAAATTTAACATACATCAGTCTAGACCCTGTTTTTAAGCTGTGCAAATTTTCGAGGTAATAGGACTAAATTTCGAATATTGGTGCACCATTTTCCGAAAATCGGACGAAAATATATATTGGAGCTATATCGAAATCTGAAGCGATTTCCACCAAACTTCGCACATATCATTCTAGACTCAATTTAATAAAGTATACAAAATTTCGTGTCTATCGGTCATACGTAATAGCTTTGGTGCATAATTTTCGGAAAACCGGACGAAAATATATATGGGAGCTATATCTAAATCGGAACCAATTTTCAGCATTTTTAATTAGGATCGTCCTTGGTCCAAATTAATGAGCTATGGCAAATTTCAGCTCACTCGGATCATAAATGTAACCTGTACACTTAAAAAAACATGGTCGTGCGGAAGGTTGGACCGACGGTCGGTGAAACGGTTGAAAATGCATTAATTGACTTCGAAATCGATTCTATGTATATCCTGCAAAGTATCTGTGGGTCAATCTCATTTCCATTTTGCTTACACATTCCCAAATCCATGGGTGTAGGGTATAAAAACAAATGTTTTATTACCATCAGAGATGGGAGGACCTTCATTACACTTTGCAATAAAAAATGTCCCACTTTTCCAAAAAAAAAAAAAATCCGCCATCCCTGACCGAAATATTTCAATTTGTGGAAACCTTTTTTTCCATTCACATGTATCTCTTCATAATGGCAATGAGATTTTTTCCGCACCATTCCGTTCCATTCATTGCTTTATGGGTTACGAGAAAAATAACTTCATTTATGTGTCGGTGTGCGTGTGTGGCCACCGAGAAATCTCATCTATTCACAGGACCCACTTACCGGAATGAATACTCATGAGAATGTGGGTACGAGTGTACATGTGTGTGAGCAAGTGGTTGAATAGTGCCGGATGTTAAGTGATTTTGTTACAAAAGCAACAACAACAACTCGAACATCACATCGGAAGCAACAAATTCTGCTACTGCTTGGCAAAAAATGTGATTGATAACAGCAGTCGGAAGCGAGCACAGCACATAAAAATGATTGCATTTTATGGAGCAGCACCGATGAGCTTGGAGAGCTTCGTTCGTCCACAAAACACGCCACCGCCACCACATTGCCATTCCATTATCGTAGTGGTTTAAGTATTTTCAGGGTATTCCGTATATTATTAACGTTATGAAATTGTGTGGTTTTTTTGGGGGTGTGAGAGGAGAGGTCCTGGCGGAGGTAAACACGAATTTCCCTAGGATTTTTATTTTCTGTTTTAATTGAAAAAGTTTTGGATTTTTTTTGTTGTTTTTTGTAGACACACAAAAGTGTTACACCAAAAAGGTATTGAATGTTGAGTGGATCTTAGTTGGTTAGGATAGGGGAAAATCGTGATGTTATTGCTCCGTGAGTTTAAGCGAGGGGCAAAGGGAAATGTATTTCATTAAATACATTCCGTTTGAAATCAAGTGGAAATCCCTGTTAGCTAAGGGAAGTGATACATAAACCAGTAAGGAAAGTAGTAAAGTCGGACGGGGCCGACTATATGATACCCTTCACCACTATGGATATATTAAACAGGACTATAACATAAAATTGGATGAAAAAAAATGTGATATTTATCTAATATTTACCTAGATCTATCCATAAAGTATGTCAATGGACTTCAAACAAATATAAATAGGTCATCCGTTGGGCTATGTCTGTCAAATTAATTCTATGCTCAATTTTGTAAGTTGTGCAAAATTTGATGTCAATCTGATATATGAGGAGTTTGATGCCCAATTTACTTGAAATCGGGCGAAAATATATATGGAAGCTATATCCAAATATTGAGCGATTTCAAACAATCTTGTCACAGGTTAGGTTATACTAATTTCAGAACGTTTTGTTCCTGCAAATCGAAAGATATATAAGGACATCAATTACTTAAAATCAATCTATAATAAAAGGGAGCTATATCTAAATATGGACCGATTTTCTCTAAACTCGAAACTTGGCAGACATAATTCTAGGCTCAATTCAGTACGTTATGCCAAATTTGGTGCAAATCGAAAGATATATAGGGACTTTGGAGCACCATTTACATGAAATCGGACGAAACTATATATGAGAGCTATATCTAAATCTGAACCGATTTTCACGAAACTTGGCAGACATCCTTCTAGACCTAATTGATTAGGCTGTACCAAATTTCGTGCAAATCGAAAGATATATAGCGACTTTGGTCCACCATTTACATGAAATCGGACGAATCTATATATGGGAGCTATATCTAAATCTGGACCGATTTTTTCGAAACTTGGCAGACATCATTCAAGGCTCAATTCAGTACGTTATGCCAAATTTCGTGCAAATCGAAAGATATATAGGGACTTTGGGCACCATTTAAATGAAGTCGGACGAATCTATATATGGAAGCTATATTTAAATCTGAACCGATTTTCTCGAAACTTGGCAGACATAATTCTATGCTCAATTCAGTACGTCATGCCAAATTTCGTGCAAATCGAAAGATATATAGGGACTTTGGGGCACCATTTGCATAAAATCGGACGAATCTATATATGGGAGCTATATCTAAATCTGGACTGATTTTCACCAAACTCAGCACACATCATTCTGCACTTAATACAGAACGCTCTGCCAAATTTCGTGCAAATCGAATGATATTTAGGGACTTTGGTGGACCATTTACCTTAAATCGGACGAAGATATATATGGGAGCTATATCTAAATCTGAACCGATTTTCAGGAAACTTAACACACGTCATTCTATACATCATTCATTATGCTGTGCCAAATTTCGTGCAAATCGAAAGATATAAAGGGACTTTGGCGCACCATTTACATAAAATCGGACGAAACTATATATGGGAGCTATATCTAAAACTGGACCAATTTTTATGAAACTCAGCACACATCATTCTAGGCCTAATTCATTACGCTGTGCCAAATTTCGTGCAAATCGAAAGATATATAGGAACTTTGGTGCTCCATTTACATTAAATCGGACGAAAATATATATGGGAGCTATATCTAAATCTGAACCGATTTTATGCCTGTTACAAACATATGCACAAAGACATAATACCCTGTACCACAGTGTGGTGAAGGGTATAAAAATATTTTAAGGACCAACACAAGACGTGGATTTATTAAAACTTTTTTGGGGCCTACAAAAGGCGTGGATTTATTAAAAATATTTTTAAGGATCTGAAAAAGGTGTGGATTTATAAAGAAATATTTTTGAGGATCTACAAAAATTGTGGACTGATAAGGCTGGGTTTTTGGAAATTCGTCCTAGAACGGTACGAAAAGTACTAAATGTGATATCCAAATTTCAGAGTTCTAGCTTCACCGGTTCGCCAAATCCATGTGTATTTGGCGAACCGTTGAAGCTAGAACTCTGAAATTTGGGTTGGTGGTCGTTGATGGAGTATAGGATAAATGTACCCAAGGGTTTTTGGAAATTCGAACTATAACTATCCAAAAAGTACGAAAATGTACTAAATTTGGTACAATTCTGTAGAATGTGAACGGATAGCGCTTAAAACTTGAAATTTGGAGTGTGAATTAAGGTTGAGAAGTAGGTTTAAATGGAACCTACTTCTCAAGATGGAGATGGTTTTGAAAGCGTGTGCTCATGTTTACGAAAAGTACTATATGGTACTATATTTGGTGCAAATTTATTTTGGAGGTACTACAAATCGAGCTGGAATCCTGAAAATTGGAAGTAACATTACCGTCGGAGTGTAGAAATGAGTTATGTACGTAGTTTTGGAAATTTTTACTCATGTATACGAAAAGTACTAAATCGTACTATAATTGGTACAATCTGGATTTGGATGAACCGATAGAGCGGAAACAATGAAATTTGGAGTCAGTATCACTGTAGGGGTGTAGGATTGGCGTCAGGATTCAATTTAAGCAATTTATATTCCTGGGTACTAAATGGTACTAAATTTGGTACAATTTGAATTTTAGACGAACCAATAAAGCTAGAATCATGAAATTTGGAGTCAGGATCACTGTTGAGGTGTAAGATTGAGATATGTAGGAAGTTTTGGAAATTGGTACTACTGTGTTCTAAATTTTGTACAATTTGATTTGTGGGTTAACCGATAGAGTTGGAATCCTGAAACATGGATTTAGGATGACTGTGGGAGTGTAGGTTTGGGTTAGGAATGAGGTTTTGGAAATTGGTACTACTGTGTACTAAATTTGGTACAATTGGAATTGTGGGTGAACCTATGGAGTTGGAATCCTGAAACCTGGATTTAGGATGACTGTGGGGGTGTTGGTTTGGGTTAAGTAGGAAGTTTTGGAAATTTGTACTACTACTGAACAAGGTACTTATATAAATAATGTGTGCTAAATGAAAAATTTGGATTTGAGTGAACCTTTAGAGCTCGAATCATGAAATTTGGTACTAAATGGTACTCAAATTTAATTTATGGTTGATGCTAATACACTTTAAATATTTCCTACATTCGCTAACGAAGTTGCGGGCATATGCTATATAAGATATATATGTAATTTTGAACCGAATTTAACAAACCTTCACATACATAAAACTGGACTTAATTCAGTATGCTGTGCAATATTTTGTCTCAATCTGTATAATATTGGGAGTTTGGCGCACCTAAAATCGGACGAAACTATATATGGAAGCTATATCTAAATCTGGACCGATTTCAACAGGTGTCAAACTGAACCAATCAGACCGATCATTCACAAAAAATCTGAACCGATTTTATCAAAATTTTGCAGACATCAATCTGGACCTAATTCAGTACCAATACCAATCGGACAAATATTGAGATCTTTCACAAAAATCGGACGAAACTATATATGAAAGCTATATCTAAATCTGGACCGATTTTCCCCATTTCAATAGGGTTCGTCCTTGGGCTAAATTAGTGAACTGTGTCAAATTTCACCCATATCGGATCATAAATGCGACCTGTACTTTGTTAATCGACTCAGAAAGTGATTCTATGCATATTCTCAAAAGGAACCATGGGTCTATCTCGATTATTTTTGCCTGTTACAATCATATGTACAAAGACATAATAAGGACTGTCCATATTATCCCCCTTCCTTTGAGGCCCGTCTATGTTTACATCTAAACACTATCTAATGAAAACATTCTTCGTAAATCTACATCGCAGTGAAACACCATCATCTGAAGAAGAAGATATTTGTTTTTTATCTTCTAATGGATGATGAAAATAAAGGAAATACTATTCCCGCAGCAAAGATGATAACATAAAAAACATTCCAACAACAACTCAATAAAATGGAACGGAATTCAAGATTCACTCTCGCTCTGGAAATATAAATCGTCGGCAATAAAATAGCAAGCAAAAGCAACGACAACAACTGCAATGGGAAACAGCAACGACGAATGCCAGGAAACAATATAAAACAATTTAGAAATGAATGTGAAGAAAAAAAGAGGGCCTAAGGGATCTGGGGAAGGGTGTTGGCCAAAGGGGGAAATGTTATCTATAGAGCTCTATATAAAATGTGTGAATGTTGTACTTAGGCAAAGAAAATAGTAAGAGGTTGGCAAATTAATCACAGCCTAGTACTTGCTTCCGTTTTTTTTGTCCGGCTGTTTTTTTTTATTGCCCTGAAAGTGTAGAAAGGCATGTTAGATAAAAATCTTTACTACAATTACTCGAGAAATTACTTGTGGAAAAAAGGCTATTGTTTTTTATGACTTCACTTTTAGTGTGCGAACATAAAATTTTAGCTCGATTTATGACAAAATTTTTAGTGGCCATTTTTTGTGTGACAAAGTTAAAGAGGGGTGTAGACTAAAGGAAGCTACAATGAAAATAAAGAGATTCTTTGAGGCCCGCTTATTCAATTGATACTATTTTCTTGAGAAATTTAAAAATATTTCCAATACACATGACTTCCAGTGGGTAGTATGAGTATTGACGATACTTATACACACCCAATTAGGTTAGGTTGTTGTTGTAACAACCGTTTGTTGTAACAACCGTCCACTCGGAAACTATGTCCATTGTGATCATCCTTTATGTGTAAGTGTACCTATAAAGAGAAGAAAAAAGGATAGTGAAAGAGTAGAGAGAAAAATAGTGAGATAGAGGGGGCGGAAGAGAGATTATTTTAGCCAAGTCAATTTTTTGACAAAGCCTAGAATTCTGTTAGGGTCTATTTTGGAGAAGAAGAAGACTAGATTATCAATTTCATAACATCCAAACTGTTTATGTTTTCTGCTGATCAGGGATAGACATTTGCAGAGGATGTGCTCAATTGTTTCCAGTTCTTCTTCGTCCTCACATAGACGACAGTAATCCTCTCCACTGGCGTCCCACTTAGAAGTGAGAGATCTAATTTTGCAGTTATACCAGTTATAATCCCCACAACGATTTTGATCTCCCTCTTAGTGTGTTCCAGCAGCGAAGACGTTCTTATACGAGAGAATTTAGGCCAGATAGATTTAGAGATTCTGCAAGCAGGTTCGCTAAGCCATCTGTTACCGACTACATCGCAATGGAACGCACGGATTCTGCCAATGAAATAGCTAATGGGGGATTTCACAGATCTCTCAATCGAAAGACTGGACGACTGTGACCCCCCTCGAGCAAGCTCGTCGGCTATCTCATTACCTTCAATGTCGTTATGTCCTGGAACCCAGCATAGCCCAACTAACTGTCGTGTATCATTCAGAGCGGTCTTACAATCATGAACTGCTTTCGAGTTTATAGTATGCGACTTCATCGCTTTCAGAGCCGCCTGACTACCGACATATATAGTCACCGGTCCCGTAATGTCGGCATTAAGTGCTTTTACTATCTCGGCCGCTTTCGTGATTGCGAGAATCTCTGCTTTTATATGAGTTCTGCATACGTAATTCTCTACAGTAAACGCCTGCGCCAGTGCTTCCTTCATCTTGGACCCGTCTGTGAAGATTGACAGATCTGACAGAGGTAGGGAGCCACTAGTCCAGGATTTCCTACTAGGAAATTCCAACTTGATGTCATTAAAGTCCCTAAAGGGGGGAATATAATCACTGATATGACTATCCCCCCTAAAGAGGTCATAACCTGGCGTTATGTTTAGGATGCTGGCGTGATCATAGTTCAGCGATTTTAAGGTATCTGTTTCCTGGAGTCTCAGGACACACCTGGTCACCTGGAATTTGATCAGAATATCCAATGGTTGGAGATTCAAGATTGCGTTCAAGCATGTGGTGTACTTCTTAATGTTCCGAAGCCGATCACTGTACTAAGCTCAGTTTTGTCAGCAGTTTCTTTTTATTCACCCCCTGCCACCAGACAAGACAACTATAAGTAAGTATGGGTAAGACGATCGTCGTATACAGCCAGTGTATAATTCCGGGTCTCAATCTTAGCGTCGGCTGAATAGTCTCGCGACATCACTGCAGGCCGTGGAGATTGAGTCGAGATCCTCAACCTCGGCAGGGTTTACTTCCCTAGTCAGCAACTGGGAGGACGCTCCTCGCTTCAGAGGAGACACCATGGTTGCTACTGTCTTTATCAGCGTAGTTCTAATCACCGTAGTTTCCATGATGTCATCCTCGTCCGACAAGGGCGAGTCATCCCAGAGCTGATTTGGGATGCTCTCCTGACGAAGGCATTAATGTCATCGAGAGAAGGACAATTGGGTAAAGAGATTGCGATTGCTTAGGTCGTCAACACTTGGGAGGATTCATTGATATTTGACATCGTAGAGTTCGAGACTGAGGGTGCCAAGGCAGCCACCAGCATAAGTCGAAAAATCGCATGAATTGTTTTTGTTTTTTTTTTTTTTTTTTTTTGGTAGTGGAGGGCTCCATAGAATTTCTGTGAGTGAGGCTTTGAAGTCGACCATGGCATAGCCTCTTACCATGGTAAGGACTTGGCAGCTAAGCCTGAAACACTTGTTGAGGCGCCCAGGTATCAACAAGACTCCGTTCTAATACAGTCTGTACCCTGACTTCAAACCGTGGAACGCTGATAGGCACGAGGTCGAGTGCCCCCCCCCCAGCGTTAGGGGAGACACTTTAAGAAGGTAGTGTCCCAGACCTTTGAGATGGATATAAGAGAGGGGGCGCCATTCTCGCCTCGTCGGCTCAGGGATCATAGGCACTCGGTCATTTCCTCCGAGACTCTCCCCCTGAGCCCGCTGATTGTCCGCGACTGTTTATTAGTTATTCACAGTTACCCAACGAATGGTGTTGGGCTTCCCACTATCCGTAACCTGTGGATGCGTCCATTAGCATTCAGCTCTGCTCCCCGTAGGCGGATACTCAACAAGTATTCTTGAAATAATTCTAAAAATATCTTTTAATAAATCCACGTCTTTTGTAGATGGTTAAAATTTTTTTGGAGACCAAGCCTTCAAGCCTTGTACAAAACATTTTTTAAATATCCACTTCTTATTGTTATTTCATCTTCACCCATTAGGTTATTAGGGGGCGTATAAGTAACGTCACTAGTCATACGCTCCTGTGTTCCGCCATAACTTACATTGAAAATGAAGTGCAAATACAAAGATTTATGTTAGTCATTTAACACTTAATCCGCGTTTACGTGCAACCATTTTCATGACTTTCATTCATATCCAGCGCAAAGGATATTGGCGTAACACAAAGATGAAAAAAAAACATCGTTGTTAGAAATGTGTATTTGTTTAATAGTTGGCCATTATCCTTAAGCGGATAACCTTAACGTGCTTACAAAGCGCAAATATTTGGAATTCCATGATCGCACATCCTTTGATAAGGCTATGCGATTTATTGAAGATATTTAGCGAAATTCTGTTTTCAGACAAAAAAAAAAAAACGTGAGAATTTCTGATTGGAAATCGAAGAGGAAGGATAGAAATTTTTATTTGTTTTTGAAGAGGGTGTTTATGAAGTCCTGCAGATATTTTTGTAAGGGAGTCCTTGTGGATTTTTTGCATGCTTTTGTTTCTCTGTCTGAGTTGGGTAAATAATTCCGAACGAGTAATCATTATTAATTAAATTCAAATATTTTCTCTCTTCTTTTTTATATTTTCTCTTCGAAAATTGAAATAAATCCTTGTTAATATTTGAAAGGAATTATTTTTTGTGAATTATTTATGCAACGAAAAGAAAAAGAAGAAGAAGAAGAATTTACGTAAACGACAATCTGTGAAAAGAGTTTCGCATAAAACAATTTCTGCTCAGTTTTAGTTCTGTGCAAATTTCCATTCAATTCATTGCATTGAGATTTTTATTCAAAACAAATTTGCAAAACTAAAAATTCTTTTGAATAGTTTTTTCTTTTCACTGGTCTGGGAGAAAAACTGCAGGAGAAAAAATCGAAAGTAAACAAATTCTCCAAACCATTCATGGACAAGTCAATTTTCGCAAAAAAAAAGGAAACTTCAGGAAAAACTTTTTCCATAGCAAAAAATATTTCACAATTTTGTTGAAGGAATCAAAATAGTTTTTTCTAGAATCCTGATGCTTTTTTGCCTGCCTGCCTGCCTGCCCGCCTGCTTGTTATCCTTTGAAGTTTTTTGCATAACAAACTCAACTAAACTATCCTGTTGAAATATTAATACAGCAGTTAAGGATAATCTCAGCAAAACGGTATCAAATTCTACAGCATTTAGGGAAATGCATAGAGGAGGGTATGCAAGAGGGAGAGGTGGAGGACAAGGAGTTGATGTCCATGATGATGCATCTGTTATCCTGTAACAGAGTATCAAATTTACTTCACTTTTCAAATGAAGCTTATCTAACACTTTGTAAAATGTGTAAAATTATTCCGAAAGTATTTTGAGCATGTGGGTTTGTCCTGCATGCACGTTCTGGAATTACAAAATGCCTTTAAGTGAAACTTGGTAACAATAAATCAATTTACAAACATTTTTAATAGGAAACAAAGTGGGATTCTGTATGACTTCCAGTGGGTTGTATGAATGCTGACGTTACTTATACGCCCCAATACTCAAAAAAATGATATCCAGAATTACCCAAGACGTGGATTTAGTAAAAAAAATTCTAAGGATCTACAAAAGGCGTGGATTAATTAAAAATATTTTTCCGTAACTACACAAGGGGTATATTTGTTAAAAATAATTTTTCATTAACTTACCAAATCATGGATTTATAAAAAAATATTTTTCTGTACCTACAAAAGGTCTGGATTTATTAAAAAATATTTTTCCGTAACTACAAAAAACGTGGATATAAAAAAAAAGGATACCAAACAATTCATGGATGTATTAAAAACCAGCAAGGAAAGTAGTAAAGTCGGACTGGGCCGACTATGTGATACCCTTCACCACTTTGGGTATATTCTACATATGTATCCTAACAGACGTCGCGTTTGTTATATATCTATATCTGAAACGATTTCAGGGAAACTTGCCAGAGACTAATGTCACTCGGCCTAGCTATGGATCCTTTCACGAAGCTTAGCAACATCATTCTAGACTTAATCCAGTACCCTATACAAACATTCGCGCAAATAGAAAGATATATGGGCACTTCGGTTCACCAATTACATAATATCGGATGAAAATATATATGGGAGCTATATCTAAATTTGAACCGATTTTCAGGAAACTTAGCACACATCATTCTAGACTTAATTCAGTACGCTATGCCAAAATTCGTACAAATCGAAAAAATATAGGGACTTTGGTACACCATTTACCTTAAATCGGACGAAAATATATATTGAAGCTATATCTAAATCTGAACCGATTTTCTTGCAACTCACCACTCATCATTCAAGACTAAATTCAGTACGCTGTGCCAAATTTCGTGCAAATCGAAGGATATAAAAGGAATTTTTGTGCACTATTTACCTAAAATAGGTCGAAAATATATATAGGAGCTATATCTAAATCTGAACCGATTTTCACGAAACTTTGCACACGTCTTTCCAGACATAATTCAGTACGCTATGCCAAAATTCGTGCACAGCGCAAGATTTGCAGGGACTTTGGTGCACCATTTACCTAAAATCGGGCGAAAATGACGATATTCACGAAACTTAGAACACATCATTCTAGACTTAATTTGTTACGCTATGCCAAATTTCGTGCAAACCGAAAGGTATTTAGGGACTTTGTTGCACCATTTACCTTAAATCGGACGAAAATATATATTGGAACTATATCTAAATCTGAACCGATTTTTCCCAGTTTCAATAGGGTTCGTTCTTGGGCCAAACAAATGAGCTGTGCCAAATTTCATCCAATTCGGATCACAAATGCGACCTGTACTTTGTTTGCAATTTAACATGGACAGACGGACGGATATGCATAAATCGGCTCAGAAAGTGATTCTATGCATGTTCTCAATGGGAACCATGGGTCTATCTCGATTATTTTTGCCTGTTACAAACATATGCACAAAGACAGAATACCCTGTACCACAGTGTGGTGAAGGGTATAAAGAGGGGGTTTTTATGACTTCCAGTGGGTTGTATGAGTATTGACTTTACTTATACGCCCCCAATATTCTCATGATAATCTTTACACAAGGAGTGAATTTATTAAAAATTATTTTCCCGTAACTACACAAGGCGTGGATTTTTTAAAGAATATTTTTTCAAGGATCTCCACATAAAGAACATTTTTTCAAGGGCCGATCTACACAAGGCGTGGATTTATCACGAAATACTTTAAAGGATCTACACAGGTCGTGGATTTATAAGGAAATATTTTTAAGGGTCTCCACAAGGTGTGGATTTATCAAGAAATATTTTTAAGGCTTGGATTTATTAAAAAATATTTTTATGGACCTACACAAGGCGTGGATTTATTAAAAAATATTTTTAAGGATCTACACAAGGCGTGGATTCATAAAAAAATATTTTTAAGGATCTACACAAGGCCTGGATTTATAAAAAAATATTTTTAAGGATCTACACAAGACGTGGATTTATAAAAGAATATTTTTTCAAGGATCTACACAAGGCGTATATTTATTAAAGAATATTTTTTCAAGGAACTACACAAGGCATGGATTTATTAAAGAATATTTTTTCAAGGATCTACACAAGGCGTATATTTATTAAAGAATATTTTTTCAAGGATCTACACAAGGCGTGGATTTATCAAGAAATATTTTTAAGGATCTACACAAGGCGTGGATTTATCAAGAAATATTTTTAAGGATCTACACAAGGCGTGGATTTATCAAGAAATATTTTTAAGGATCTACACAAGGCGTGGATTTATCAAGAAATATTTTTAAGGATCAAAAAAGTGCTATTTGATTGCTTTCCATGGGGTTGTATGAGTATTGACGTTACTTTACGGAAATTTAATTTTTTAAATTTAAAATTAATTAAATTACCATTAAAATATGCTTCATAACAAATTCCATAAAAATACACAATTTACTTAGCTATGTTTTTCATTAGCCACAAGAAAAGGTCTTTTCATATTCCGAGAGATAACATTTTTCTCTTTTCCAACAAGTCTTGTATTTTTTTTTTTATTTTCCAACTAAACCCAAATTTCTAAATGTCATTGCCAGTCGGCTGGCGTTGACATCAAGGCATTCCTTGCAGCATCGGCTAATGAAACGGGGTCATAACCGGGCTAATGAAATTCTAGGCAAAATTGAATTAAATAACTAAGGAAAATAATTTAATATAAAAAACACACAAATTTTTTCTTTGACAAAATTCATAAAGAAATTATATTAAAAAAATCGTTTTTGTTTGGAGCAGAGATAATTGAAACCTTCCTTTTTTGCCTTGTTGGAGTGCAGACAATAAATAACATTTCTGGCTAGCCACATCCTTGAGTTTTAAAAATGATTCATCTCTGTTCTTTATTATTATGACATTAAGTGGCTCTCTCTCCGTTCCCCGCCTTCTCATTTTTTTTTTTTTTTTTTTTTTTTTTTTTGGTTCACCACTTTATCTCTATTTCCACAAACATGGCATCATCACTTCCCTATTATTTTGTTGTGTCGTTATGTTTTTGTTTTGTTTTTCCTCCTTTTTTTTTTTTGATGGGCCTTAAATTACAAAGTAATTGCTTTTTTTCTGTGTGCGGTTTTCTAAAGTAAACACATTATCACAGATTATTATTTTGTTTTTTTTTTTTTTTTGGTTGATGTTCATGGAAGCAACAACCAAAAATACAACGCCATCAAAATTGTCCCACAAAAAAGAACCCAACCAAGCAACCAACCATGGAACACAATGAAAATAATAATAACAATAACAACAAGAGCCTTAGCTGGAGGTATTTTTCCATAAAGTGAGGGTTGGGGAGAGGGGTGACGTTATGGAGACCAACACTCTTTTTAACGACTCTCGCCTGCCATCATAAATTACGCTTGACAACTGCCTCAAAATGACAATAATTACGAAAAAGAAACAGTGGCGTATAAGTAATGTCAATACTCATACAACCCCGAGGAAGCCAGAAACATATTTTTTAATAAATCCACGCCTTTTAGAGGTCCCTCATAATATTATTCAATGAATCCACGCCTTGTGTGTGACCTCAAAAATATGTATATGTATAATACCCTGTACCACACTGTGGTACAGGGTATTATGTCCTTGTGCATATGTTTGTAACAGGCAAAAGGAAACGAGATAATCGCATGGTTCCTTTTGAGAATATGTATAGAATCACTTTTGAGGTCGATTTATGCATGTCCGTCCGTCCATCTGTCCATGGTAAATTGTAAACAAAGTACAGGTCGCATTTTAGATCCGATTTTAGGTCAATGATGCACCAAAGTCCCTATATATCCTTCGATTTCCACGAAATTTGGCATAGCTTACTGAATTAAGTCTAGAGTAAGGTGAGCTAAGTTTCGTGAAAATCGGTTGATATTTAGATGTGGCTCCAATATATATTTTCGCCCGATTTTAGGTAAATGGTGCACCAAAATCTCGATATATATTTGGATTTGCATGATATTTGGCATAGCGTATTGAATTAAGTCTAGAGTGATGTGTGTTAAGTTTCGTGAAAATCGGTTCAGATTTAGATATAGCTCCCATATATATTTTCGTCCGATTTTAGTTAAGTGGTGCACCAAAGTCCCTATATATCCTTCGATTAGCACGAAATTTGGCATAGCGTACTGAATTAAACCTATAACGATGTGTGCTAAATTTCGTGACTATGTCGATGTCCGAGTATATGTCGATGTCCGAGTTTAAATTGTAAAGCTCATTCGACGCCGATATTCACCGTCGGCGCAGATGAGCCCATGGATCTTTCGGAGAATTTTTCTTCCAAACACCCCAGGAGCTGTCTCATTTGCGTGCGCAAGTACCCATGCTTCAGATCCATACAATAGCACGAGTGATATCATCGTCTTGTAAAGTGTGAGTTTGGTCTGGCGGGAGGTGGCCTTGTTTCTAAACTGCTTACTGAGACCATAGTAGCATCTGTTGACCATCACAATCCTTCTCCGAATTTCAAAACTGATGTCATTCGTTTTATTTATGGCGGTACCCAGGTATAAAAAATCTTTAACTACCTCGAAGCTGGAGTTCTCAAGTTCCACAATTGGTTCGAGTCTACTGGACGTCTTGCGCGTTGATACCTTTTCAATCTGTTCAAAGGTGGCTGTTACCGCTCGCAATGTTCGACCCATTATATCGATGTCATCGGCGTAGGCGAGTAATATGTTTTGTTTGGTGTACAGAGTGCCATTTCTGTTCAGCTTTGCCTCTCGTATGACCTTTTCCAGCAGGATGTTAAAAAGATCACACGATAAACTGTCACTTTGTCTGAATCCTCGTTCGGTATTGAAGGGCTCCGATAGGTAATTTCTTACTTTACTTGTGCCACTTAAAGTTATCCTGCATAGCCGTATTAATTTCGCAGGAATGCCGAAAACCTCTGAACGGATGTGGCTTTGGCGAATGCGGTTTTATAGTCAATGAATAGGTGGAATGTGTCGATGTTTGTACACGGGACACAGGATGCTGAGGTTCCAATCATTGGGCATGCATTCCTCTAGCCAAGTTGTACAAATCAGCTGGTGCCTGCTCCTGAGCAGCATCTGGCCACCGGTTTTGAATAGTTCAGCTGGTAATCTATCGGCTCCTACTGCTTTATTGTTCTTGACCCGATTGATTGCTTTTATGACCTCATCTTGGCTAGGTGGTATACACTTTATACCATCATCTCTTATTGGTTCTGGGGTATCTTCTTCAACGCCACTACTTGATACAAGAAGTTTTTCAAAATGCTCCTTCCAGTTCTACAACACGCTGTCTGTATCTGTCACCAGGATTCCTTCTTCATCTCTACAGGAGGATGTGCCTGCACCAAACCTAAAAAAAATATTTTTTATTAAATCCACGCCTTGTAATGGGTCCTTAATTTTTTGTCATAAATCCACGCCTCAAAAATATTTTTTTAATAAATCCATGGCCCTTAAAAATAAATCCATGTCTTTGAAAGTACCTCTAAAATATTTTTAAATAAATTTTCAACTTGTGCTAATCCAAAATAATATTATATTAATATTATTTAACTTTGAATATGGGTGCGTATAAATAACGTCAATACTCATACAGCCCCTTGGAAGCCATGCAAATAATGGATTGTTGAATATTGGATTAAATTCAAACCTTGAGTTTTTCATTTTATGTGAAAAAATTTACATTTTTTCCACCCACTGTGCTCCTAATTAAAAATAAAAAAAATTTCCACAACAAACCTCCCTTTCCCCTATCCCACAGTTACTTCTCTCACCACATCGACCAAAAATTGACAACAACGATTATAATAACAATTTTCTTTTTGGGCTGATAATTTTTTGTGGTACAAGGACTCGAAACAAAAAACCCACAGCCAAAATTTGTGGGACACATAGCAGCGTCAACAATAGGCAAATGGCGGTTAGGTTTCCAAACCCTCGATAAAAGCTTTGAAAATCGTGTAGGCAATTTTTAATGATGTCTTTATGAGAAAATAGAGCAACAAAAAAGGAAATGTGTAATGTGGAAATTGACAGTAAACTCATGTATGTAAGAGGTAACTCACACACACTTCGAAGCAGATAATTTCATTGCGGTGGGAGATGGGTAAATATTTAAATAGTTATATAAAATGGATTAATTAAAAATTATAGTTATAGACAGACCCTGTTGATCCTTATATAAAATAGTTTTTACAATTCCGATGCTAGATTGATTTTGCAAATATTTTTAAGAATATACCTTGAGTATTGGGGTCGTATAATTAATGTCAATAACCATACAACCCCAAGGTATCCATTAAAAGTCCTATTTGTCCTTGTTTTACAACTATTTTTTTAAGGATTTTTTTTTTTTTTTTTTTTGTAGAGGTTTATTGATTCTTATGAAATATTATTTCCAGACCACTTGAATATTTTTAACAACTCCATGCCTGTGGGTGTTTTATATAAAAATATTTTAGTAAATCCATCTCTCTGGTGGTTCATGGACAAATATTTTTATAAATCCCGGCAAAATATTTTTTAGGATCTTTAGGTT
This sequence comes from Musca vetustissima, assembly GCF_032173495.1. Taxonomy (NCBI): domain Eukaryota; kingdom Metazoa; phylum Arthropoda; class Insecta; order Diptera; family Muscidae; genus Musca; species Musca vetustissima. Next base: position 17,963 of record NW_026876413.1, on the reverse strand, counting down.
TTGTAGGTCTTATATTTTTTTGTTCGTACAATTTTTTTAACTGCACCCTCTCCCTCTCTATTTCACCCTCTTCTATCCTGATTGTCCTTTGTTGTTAGTTATTTGTATCTCACGTTTTTCACATTTTCGTTAGTTATTCTTGAATGGAGTGGAAAGAAAAGTTTGTTGACATTTCATTTTTCTCATTCAGTTGTCTGTTTTTGAAAAAAATATTTTATACTCATTCCAGTTAGTATCTAGTTAAAGTTATCCCCCGGAGAAATAGTCTAGTCGGATTGTCATTCATTTCATTTTTTCGGATGACAAATGAAAACATAATTGGAAGTGAAATTGTATTTTATGGAGAGGAGATGTGTGTATATATGGGAACTAACACATGTACAATTCAGTGGAGACAAAAAGGATTGGGTTTACTGAAAGGGATGGGGAAGCACTTAAAAAACTTTAAGAATTGAATTTTAATATTAAATATATTAAGTTACAAACAACATTTGTAGTGGGTTTTCAGGCAACAGAAAAATGACTCTCTAGGATATTTGAAAAAAAAAACTCTTTATAAAATAAGAAAATATTTCAATTGTCCTATTTTGAGCCTTAAAACCCGTTAAGATTATTTCATATTTTTCTTATATTTTCGAATAAGGGGCGTATAAGTAACGACAATACTGATACGACCCACTGGACGTTTTACTTTTGTCTTTGCATAGCGTCCAGTGGGTTGTATGAGTATTGACGTTACTTATACGCGTCTAATTATTCAAATGTAATCTTGAATAATGTGTAAATGAATTGTTTCTAAGGTGAGGATATTTAAAGAAAAATCGAAGGCCTCAAAGGTTTCTCATTAATGCCAAGACATTTCAAAATCCCCCTAAAATACCCATCCCCTTCTCCCTTTCTAATGAAAATTCCACCACAACAAATGTTGGTCTCCCGTAAATTTAAAACAAACATCACATGACAAACACCAGTGATGTTATCCTTTATAATTATTAATTTATTGATGTGATGAAAATAACCAACCAAAATAACCACACATAATTTTTTGCCGTTTTTTTTTTTTCATCATTTTTTATTTCAAATATTTAATACCCGCTTAATGTATTTTTAATTGCCGACAACAGCAACAACAACAACAACACCAACAACAAAAATGATGGTGTAAACATTCCGGCCACAATATTCCTGTGTACATTGTTAATAATATCGCATAAATAAATATTCGGGTAAACATAAGCAACAGTGTCTATATAATACATACATATGTGTGAGGATAAGGAAGGGAATGAAAAGGATGAGGTTGTTTAACATACACACACATATGCATAAGTTAACCAAATTTGATAAATTTTGCAAGGCAAAGTCAAGTCAATACAAATGAATAGTTTTGCAGGATACAAGAGGTCAGACGACCACTATAGGTAGAAAAGTCTCAAAAGGTATAAAAAAACGAGTAAGGAAAGTTGTAAAGTCGGACTGGGCCAACTATATGACACCCTTCACGATTTTTGGGTATATTATACATATGTATCCTTACGATTGCATGTCAATGTTCCCTCGAAGGAACATACTTATGCCTTTCTGCAACCTATGCTAAATTTAATTCAAATCGGTCAGATTTAGAGTCGTCTGTGTACCATGGAACACATTTATTGAAAACGATTTACAGCAAAATTCATACACGGTATTCTGTACGTTGCACTGTTAAAGAATTAATCTCAATCAGACACCCGTTCGAAATACAAATGGAGGCTATGGATGCATTTCCACCAATTTCACCTAAAAGGCAATAACGTCATTCAAGTCTCAATATGAAACGTTGTGCAAAATTTCGTGTTAATCGGACAAATATTAGGGGTTTGGTGCACCATTTATGTAAAATATGACGAATATATATGCTATATCTAAATCTTAACCGATTTTCACGAAACTTAACATATAGACTCAGTTCAGTGCGCTATGCCAAATTTCGTGCAAATCGAAAGATATATAGGGACTTTGGTGCATCATTTACATAAAATCGGACGAAAATATATATGGGAAGATATAGCTCCCATATATATTTTCGTCCGATATCTGAGCCGATATTTACGAAACTTAGCACACATCATTGTGGACCTAATTCAGTACCCTATGCCAAATTACGTGCAAATCGAAGGATATATAGGGACTTTGGTGTACCATATACATAAAATCGGACGAAATTATATATGGGACCTATATCTAAATCTGAACCGATTTTCATAAATCTTAGCACACATCATTCTAGACTCAATTTAGTACGCTATGCCAAATTTCGTGCAAATCGAAGGGTATAAAGAGTCTTTGGTACACAATTTACATAAAATCGGACGAAAATATTTGTTGGAGCTATATCTAAATCTGAACCGATTCTCATGAATCTTAGCACACATCATTCTAGACTAAATTAAATTCGCTATGCAAAATTTCTTGAAAATCGAAGGATATATAGGGACTCTGGTGCGCCATTTGCCTAAAATCGGACGAAAATATATATGGGAGCTATATCTAAATCTGAACCGATTTTCACGAAACTTAGTAGACATTATTCTAGGCTTAATTCAGTACACTATGCAAAATTTCGTGCAAATCGAAAGATATTTAGGGACTTTGGTGCACCATTTCTCTTAAGTCGGACGAAAATATATATGAGGGCTATATCTATATCTGCACCGATTTTATCGAAACTTAACACACATTATTCTGGACATAATTCAGTACGCTATGCCAAATTTCGTGCAAATCGAAAAATGTATAAGGACTTTGGTGCCCCATTTAATTTAAATCGGACAAAAATATATATGGGAGCTATAACTAAATCTGAATCGATTTTCGCGAAACTTAGCACACATCATTCTAGGCTTAATTCAGTACGCTGTCCCAAACTTCGTGCAAATCGAAAGATATTTAGGGACTTTGGCGCACCATTTACATTAAATCGGACGAAAATATATATGGGAGCTATATCTAAATCTGAACCGATTTTCTCGAATCATAGCACACATCATTCTAGACTCAATTAAGTTCGCTATGCCACATTTCGTGTAAATCGAAAGTTATATAGGGACTTTGGTGCATTATTTATCTAAAATCTGAGGAAAATATATACGGGAGCTATATTTAAATCTGAACCGATATTCACGAAACTTAGCACACATCATTCTAGGCTTAATTCAGTACGCTGTCCCAAACTTCGTGCAAATCGAAAGATATTTAGGGACTTTGGCGCACCATTTACATTAAATCGGACGAAAATATATATGAGGACTATATCTATATCTGCACCGATTTTATCGAAACTTAACACACATCATTCTGGACCTAATTCAGTACGCTATGCCAAATTTCGTGCAAATCAAAAAATATATAGGGACTTTGGTGCACCATTTACCTTAAATCGGACGAAAATATATATATGGGAGCTATATCTAAACCTGAACCGATTTTCACGAAACTTAGCACACATCATTCTAGACTTACTTCAGTACACTGTGCCAAATTTCGTGCAAATCGAAGGATATAAAGGGACTTCGGTGCATTATTAACTAAAATCGGACGAAAATATATATGGTAGCTATATCTAAATCTAAACCGATTTTCATGAAATTTAACACACATTGCTCTAGGCTTATTTAAGTACGCTATGCCAAATTTCGTGAAAATGGAAAGATATATAGGGACTTTGGCGCACGATTTACCTTAAATCGGACGAAAATATATATGGAAGCTATATCTAAATCTAAACCGATTTTCACGAAACTTAGCACACATCGTTCTGGACCTAATTTAGTACCCTATGATAAATTTCGTGAAAATCGAAAGATATATAGGGACTTTGTACCAAATTTTATCGGATGAAAATATATATGGGAGCTATATCTAAATCTGAACCGATTTTCGTGCTATCCACCCTATGATGAAAAAAGTGAAAAATTTCCCCATAAAATATGCATTCTTAGATCACATAATAATAACATGCCTAAAAGTAGGCAATGTGCGGGCGAGATAATTTATGTTTGCACACATTAAGATGACGACAAACAAAATAGGCAAGCTGGCAGGCTGGCAGGCAGGCATGTGTGCCCAACTAAGGACTATCCAAAAACAAAAATTGTTTTAATTAATTGTAAGCAGTCTTTAGTAATAATGACATGGCATATGTGACAAAAGGCCTACAGGGTGATACAAAACCTAATGGCAAGTTTTTCGAATAACATTATAGTCGTATCATATGTGTTGCTCAGTATACAAAGATATAACTACAGATTAACTTAATTGTCACAATATTCCCTCCAATTTTATTTCGTAATAAAATTTTATTAATCGTTTTGTCCCCTTTTTCCATCCACCCTTGTAAAACTTTCTAATAAAATTTAACAACCAATTTTGATAACTTTTAGTTTTTTTCTATTAAAGATAAAACAAAGAACACCCCACCCCTCAAACTTTATCACATGTGTTGCTCACATCAGCAGCACAAAACAAAATTATCATTGCCTATATTTAGGCATTTAATCCTCCTCTATCTGTTGTTCGACATTTTCCGGAAAAGAACTCGCAATAGACAACAAAATAATAATATTAATAATAACAACAACAATAACAATTCCATAGTTATGTTAATGACAACGATAATGAAGTTTTTACTAACAATAAGGATAATCGTAATGGGATAGCAGGGATGGAGGTAGGAGGAGGAGGCACTGTGCCTCTCCAAAAATATGTTTGCTTGGATGTCGACATAACACATAAACACACAACCAACTGTGGTCGTGTGAAAGTGTGCGTTTGTGTATGTGGTTGTATGGCTGTTTGATGACGAAAACCCCTCTTTAATAATCAAATGATGTCAGCGCCTGAAAATATGTTGCATAAATACTTTAATAATTTACCCAAAATGTAGGCACAAATTTTCCGCTCATTATGAGAACAGAGAAGGGAGGGGAGTGGAAGGATATTTTGTATAATGATGTATGTCATGTATAAACTCATGAACACTAATGCTTAAATTGTGGTAATTTCAAAAAAATATTTTTAAATCCGTGCCTCCATGCATCCATCCATCAAAAAAAAATCCTTGTGGTACACATCATTCTTGACTTAATTCAATACGCTATGCCAAATTTCGTGCAAATCGAAGGTTATATAGGGAACCATTAATATAAAATCACACGAAAATATATATGGGAGCTATATCTAAATCTGAACCGATTTTCGTGAAATTTAACACACATTGCTCTAGGCTTATATACGGGAATTCAGTACGCTGTGCCAAATTTCGTGCAAATCGAAAGATATATAGGGACTTTGAGTGCACCATTTACAAAAAATATATATGGGATCTATATGTAAATCTGATCCGATTTTCACGAAATTTAACACACATCATTGTAGACTTAATTTAGTTCGCTATGCCAAATTTCATGCCAATCGAAGGATATATATGGACTTTGGTGCACCATTTACCTTAAATCGAACAAAAATATATATGTGAGCTAAATCGAAATCTGAACCGATTTTCACGAAACTTAGCAGACATCACTGTAGACTTAATTTAGTACGCTATGCCAAATTTCATGCAAATCATTAAATCGGAGAATATATATGGGAGCTATATCTAAATCTGAACCGATTTTCACGAAATTTAACACACATCGTTTTAGACATAATTAATTGCGGTGTGGCAAATTTCATGCAAATCGAAGGACTTTGGTGTACTATTTACCCAAAATCGGACGAAAATATATGTGGGAGCTATAATTAAATCTGGACCGATTTTCACGAAACTTAACACACATCAATCTAGACCTAATTCATTGCGGTGTGGGCAAATTCGTGCAAATCGAAGGATTTATAGGGACTTTGGTTCACAATTTGCATTAAATCGGACGAAAATATATATGGAAGCTATATCTAAATCTAAACCGATTTTCACGAAACTTAGCACACATCGTTCTAGCTTTAATTCAGTACGTTGTGCCAAATTTCGTGCATATCGAAAGATATTTAGGGACTTTCGTGCACCATTTACATAATTCAGACAAATATATATATGGGAGCTATAACTAAATCTGAACCGATTTTCACGAAATTTAACACGTACTTACTCACTTAGCTGGCTTGATACAGAACGGTTGTTCCATAAGCCGAGCTTATGGATGGTTCCCGTAGCAGGTTCCCCTTCTACAGGAACCATCAATTTGCTCGCTTTTATATGCTTTTTGAGCTGGGACATTCTCATTCATTGGCTCCACATGGCCTATCCATTGTAGTCGCTACAGCTCAATACGACTGACTATGTCGATGTCCACGTATTAATTGTAAAGCGTCGACTCAGATCGGCCCGTAAATCTTTCGGTGATTTTTTCTTTCAAACACCTCAAGAGCAGCCTCATCTGTGTGAGTTTGGTCTGGCGGGAGGTGGCCTTGTTTTTAACTGCTTACTTACTACCTCGAAGCTGTAGTTCTCTGTTGGTCCGAGTCTACTGGACGTCTTGCGCGTTGGTGTACAGAGTGCCATTTCTGTTCACCTTTGCGTCTCGTATGACCTTTTCCAGCAGGATGTTAAAGAGATCACACGACAAACTGTCACCTTGCCTGAATCCTCGTTCCGTATTGAAGGGTTCCGATAATTCCTTTCCGACTTTAACTGCTGACCTTGTGCCACTTAATGTTATCCTGCATAGCCGTATTAATTTTGCAGTAATGCCGAACGTAGACATGGCTTTAAACACCTCTGAAAGGATAGGGCTGTCGCGAATGCGGCTTTATAGTCGACAAATAGGTGGTATGTGTCGATGTGTTTTTCGTGGGTCTTTTCCAGGATTTGGTGCAGAGTGAAAATCTGGTCAATGGTGGATTTGCCAGGTCTGAAGCCGCATTGGCATGGTCCAATGATGTCATTGACCACACAGTACGCTGAATAGGACTTTATATGCGATGGGAAGGAGACTTATTCGTCTTGTCTTTTTTTCTTGTGTACGGGACATAGGATGCTGAGGTTCCAATCATTGGGCATGCATGCTTCTGACCAGCATGTGGCCACCAGTCTTGAATAGTTCGGCTGGTAAGCCATCGGCTCCTGCTGCTTTATTGTTCTTAAGCCGATTAATTGCTTTTATGACCTCATCTTGGCTAGGTGGTATACACTCTATACCATCATCTCTTATTCGTTCTGGAGTATCTTCTTCAACGCCACTATTTGATACCAAAAGCTTTTCGAAATGCTTCTTCCAGATCCTCAACATGCTCTCTGTATCTGTTACCAGGTTTCCTTCTTCATCTCTACAGAAGTATGTGCCAGCACCAAAGCCTTCGTTTTGAAGTTTTACTCGTTGGTAACATTTCCGGACTTCATTCCGACTCCTGTACATCTCGATTTGCTCACGCTGACGTTTTTCTTGTTCTTTCTTCATTTTTCTGAAAATACGTTTCTCCTCTCTCCTTTTTTCCCGATAATTCTCCATCACGTTACGTGTTGCTACTGTCTGCAGGGTTGGCCTATACGCTGCCGTATTCACATCGGTAGCATTACGACTCTCCTGATCGTACCATGGGTTTCTTGGTGGTGGTTTCCTTTCGGTTTCGTTTCCTTTTGCCTGTTACAAACATATGCACAAAGACATAATACCCTGTACCACACTGTGGTGAAGGGTATAAAAATTCCACGCCTTGTTGTAACTTCAAAAAATATAAATTTTATTTTTTAATCCTCATGTAAACCGTAGTGATTAATTATTCCAAATTTTTTTTTTATATTTTCAGATTATTGAAACGCATTTTTAAATCCCAGAAAAAATGCGTTCTAATTGAAGGAGGTCAGATGGAGTTTTGTAAGCAGAAAATAATATACCCCACCCTAATGTCTAAGTACTATTTTCACTAATTCCCAAAAAAAAATCTAAGACGAATGAAGAAGAAAAAATTAGTACCAGAATAAAAAAATGAGAAAGAAGACCAGTTAAATAAATAAACTATAATTATAATTAAAAGAAAAATTGTTTTTTGCAACACAACAACAAAATAATTATTTATAAAAAAATAGCAACGAATATAATGAGAATAATTAATGGGTAAAAAATAAATAAATGAAAAGAATTTGAAATAAACATTAAAACATGAAATATATATAAGTAAGAAAATAATTAAATATAAATGAATAAAAATTTATATAAATAATAATTTATATAAAAATAATTAATAAATGTATGTTATTAAAAAAATAACAATAAAAAAATTATATATAGAAGTATGATAACATTTGTAGCTATATACTGTTTTATATGATATAAGCATACTAAAAATAAATATTAATTGTATAGGAAAATAGATTTATAAAAAAATAATTAATTTTATAAAAATAAATTAATATACAAAAAATTAAAATAACATAAAAAATAATTGTAACTGATTATAATTACATATGTAGATACATTGTTTTTGTATAGTGTTTAAATGTTAAAAACAAAATGTATTGTAAATATTTGAAAAAATAAAAAATAAAAAATAAAAAATTTAATTAAATATAAATCTATAAAATAAATTAAATATAAATTTAAAAAAAAATTAATTAAATATAAAAAACATATGTAGTATATATAAAATATATATACAAATATTTTATAAGAAATTATTTTATATTTTCAAAATAAAAAATGAAAAGAAAAAAACATGAAACAAAACTATCAGTACCTAAAAGTATGCAATATAATGTAGTTTATTGAGCCCCGTTTTGATAGGCTAATTTGAAATATTTGCTTAAAACCCAAAAACAATATAATACGACAAGTTCAGATGACACAAAAACAACAACAATTAAACCATCAACTTTAGGCAATTATAGATATTAGACTATCAATTTGAATACATTATTTTGCAGACAACAAAAGGTAGAGAAACAAAAAAAATAAATTAATTAATAAAATAAACAAATAAAATATGTAGACTATAAACAACTAATAAAAAATAAAATAAAATATATTAACAATAATGGATAAAAAAAAATAATCAATGAAATAAAAAATTAAATGAAATAATTAACAATAATATATTGAAAAATTAAAATTAAAAAATAATAAAATAAAAATAAAATTAATAAAATAAAAAAAATTAATTAAGTAAAGAAAAAAATAATTTGGAAAAAAACGTAAAAAAAAAATAAATAAAAAATACTCAACTGTTTTATTAAAAAAATAATGAAAAAAAAATAAAAATACAAAATAAGTTTAGCAAATAAAATTATGACTACAAAACTAAGTAACTAATGGTTTGATTTTTTATATGTCAGTGAAAAAAAAAATAAAAATTAAATAATAATTTTAAAATATAGTAAATTAAAAAATAGAAATTTAATTATAAATGGCTGTTGATTGATACAAAAAAATAATAATATTAAAAATAAAATAAAGAAACACACAGAAATATAATATTTTATAATAAAAAACTGGACTAGTTAAAAATAAATTCCTCTTCAAGGACCGCAATTTTTGGATTTTTTTATGTAAATTAAATTTAACTATTGAAGAGTGGGTTTCAAGGGAATTTTGTTTTTTTTATAATGTTTTAAATATTTAAGCCCTCAAATGTTTTCTGGGATGTTAAAATACCTGATATGGGAAGAATATTAACAGCTACTCACAAAAAATAAATAAATAAAATAAATTAAAATTGTATAAACATTTGGGAAAATGCAACCGGTTGACATTTACACCCTACTCGAAATTAGACCCTTGTTGCAACCTTATCGAAATTAAGCACTTTGTACAATCTCCTTGAAATTAGGCCCTTTTTATATAATTTTCTGTGACTTATAGTAAAATTGAGAGGGGAGTCAATATGGTCACTTCGTCCGTATGGCCCTGCAATGAAAATTTATACCAAAAATTTGATGAAATTCAAAAATTGGTCGAAATTAAGAAAAGCATAAGAATGCACCTAATTCTGAACATATATCTTGTTGATAAATATACGACCTGGAGATTTGGTTTGTTGGGTGACCAATAGTGAAATAATAATAAAATGTAGTGTGGACTATTTCACTCATTAACTTATTTACTTAGCTGGCTTGTGACAGAAAATTCGTTCCATAAGCCGATCTTAAAACAGATTTCCAGGCGATCGTCTTGTCTCCTTTTTTGTGCACGGGACACAGGATGCCGAGGTTCCAATCATCATTGGGCATGCATTCCTCTAGCCAAGTTGTATTAATCAGCTGGTGCTTGCTCCTTACCAGCATCTGACCACCAGTCTTGAATAGTTCGGTTTGTAACCCATCGGCACCTGCTGCTTTATTATTCTTTAGCCAATTGATTGCTATTCTGACTTCATCTAGCCTAGGTGGTATACACTCTATACCGTCATCTATTATTGGTTCTGGGGTATCCTTTTCACCGCTACTATTTGATACCAGAAGTTTTTCAAACTGCTCCTTCCAGATCCTTAGCACGCTGTCTGTATCTGTCACCAGATTTCCTTCTTCATCTCTACAAGAGGTTGTACCTGCAACAAAGCCTTCGGTTTGTTTTTTTACCCGTTGGTAGAATTTTCGGACTTCTCGATTTGCTCACGCTCACGTTTTTCTTGTTCTTTCTTCTTTTTTCTTTTTTTCTACGTTTCTCCTCTCTCCTTTTCTCCCATCGCATTACGTGTTGCTACTGTCCGCAGGGTTACCCATTTTTATACCCTCCACCATAGTGGAGGGTATATTAGTTTTGTTTTTCCGTTCGTAACGCATCGAAATAATCATTTCCGACCCTATAAAGTATATATATTCTTGATCAGCGTAAAATTCTATGACGATCTAAGCATGTCCGTCTGTCCGTCTGTCTGTTGTAATCACTCTAGCGTCTAAACGAATTGAGATAGAGTGCCAAAATTTTTCATAGAGTCGTCTTTTGTCTGCAGGCAGGTCAAGTTCGAAGATGGGCTATATCGGTCCACGTTTAGGCATAGCTCCCATATAAGGGTACCCCCAAATTTTCAGTATTTCGGGGTTCTTGAGCGCGTTTTTCAATCGAATTCGCTGAAATTTGGTAAAATGGATTCTTTTTGGATACCAAATTTCTCCACCAAAAAATTTTAAATATAGGTCCACTTTTTCTGGTAGGCCCCATAGAACGGTACCTCCTAATTTTCAGTTTTTGGGGGGTTTTGACCGGATTTTTCACCGAATTGGCTGTAATTTAGTACTTTGAGTTCTTATTGGGTATCAAATCTCTCCACAAAAAATTAAGAATATAGGTCAATTTTTTCGGCTAGCCCCCATATAGGGTACCCTTTATTTTCGGTATTTTGGAGTTCTTGAGCGCGTTTTACAACCGAATTCGCTGAAATTTGGTACTTTGAGTTCTTATTGCGTAGCAAACCTCTCCACGAAAAATTATAAATATAGGTCCATTTTTTTTGGGTAGCCCCCATATAAGGGTACCCTCCAATTTTCGGTATTTTGGGGTTCTTGAGCACGGTATTCAACCGATTTTGTGATAATTTGGTATTTTGGAGTCGTATATGGTAACAAATCTCCCTACCAAAAATTATTAATATTCACCCCCTTTTAGGGGTATTTCCCATATAACCCCCTTTTTATTTAAAAATAGTTAGCTGATTTTTTCCGTGTATTGGGGTTATCCCATATAGCTGTATTCCACAATAGTAGGGGGATATTCGGTAGACGAAATTTTCAGTTCATACTAAAATGAGTTAGTCGATTTAGCCATATGTCGTAATAATTTTTCTCTCGGAGGATATCGACATAAAAACTAGAACGTGAGGTTTGAGAATGAACTGTACCGACCCGCATTTAGGACCAGGTCCTATATAGGACATCCTACCTATTTAATATTTACCGTGATGGACGGTATTGGGATTCAAAACTAAAATATTAGCTTGGAACTTGACCTACATCGGCCCTTAATTAGGCCTAACCCCTTATATGATGAAAACACCAAGTAGTTGCTAGTATGCCTCATATATAATATTCCCCTCTGAATTGGAGTATTTTCAGCATTTTATTTTTATATTCATAATCTTCTTCTTCATGATGATGCCAAATGGTCTTCAGGATAATTCAGGATATAGGGCATATATTTGTTAAATTAATTTTTTTAATAAATTAGTTTTCAATATTCCAATATGATTTTCGTCTTTAACATTTCGAATATCAATAAAAAAATTAAAAACTGATTTAAAAGTAAATCCAAAATTCGATCTGATCTTATACAACTTTTTATATTTAATTGATTATTATCCTATTAAATAATCAATTTTATATTATAAATATTTATTTAATAAATTCAACAATTGATAGTGTCAATATATATATAACTACAAGTAAATATTTTGTACTATATAACAAATAACAAAAAAACAAATTGATAATAATAAAAAAAAATTACAAAAAAAAATTAAAAACCCTCAGCAATTGTTTTTCAAGTGGCCATGTGAAATAAAATAATAATAACAAATAAATAAAATAATTTAAATAAAAAAATGAAAACAATGCAATTATCAATGCCAAAATAACAACCAACACACACACACACACACAGACATTTATAATGATACCGAAAACTTATGCATAAAATTGTGCAATTTCTCCAAAAACTTAAAAAAATATATGAAAAAAAAATCACATTGAAAAAACGAAAGAAAAAAATCCAATTAAAAAAATAAAAAAATAATAAAAACAAACACATACAAGGAAACTATATACGCATACATATATACACACATTTATATATATATATATATATATATATATATATATATACACAACATATATGAACAAAGACAACTAAATTGAAATCACACGATGTAAAAATAAATTATATATAAATAATAACAACAACAATACAAAACCGTATAAATATGAAAAAAAAAATAAATGTTTAAAAGAAAACCAATTGTGTTTTTTGGAAAATAAAAATCGGAGTTTTTTTTTTGATTTGGAAAAAAAATAAAAATGGGATGATAAAATAGGAGGTAAGTAAAGGTGGAGGAGGATATTTATACCCTTCATCACACTGTGGTATAGGGTATTATGTCTTTGTGAATATGTTTGTAACAGGCAAAAGGAATCGAGATAGACCCATGGTTCCGTTCTGTGGTCCAAAAATACATTTTTAAGGTCTTTAAACGTATTTTAATTTTCTGTGGTCTAAAAAGCCATTTTAAGGCCTTTAAACGCTTCTAACGCCTAAAAAACGCATTTTAATTTTCGGTGGTCTAAAAAGGCATTTTAAGGCCTTTAAACGCTTCTAACGCCTAAAAAACGCATTAAAAGGCATTTTAAGGCCTTTAAACGCTTCTAACGCCTAAAAAACGCATTTTAATTTTCGGTGGTCTAAAAAGGCATTTTAAGGCCTTTAAACGCTTCTAACGCCTAAAAAACGCATTTTAATTTTCTGTTTTCTAAAAAGGCATTTTAAGGCCTTTAAACGCTTCTAACGCCTAAAAAACGCATTTTAATTTTCGGTGGTCTAAAAAGGCATTTTAAGGCCTTTAAACGCTTCTAACGCCTAAAAAACGCATTTTAATTTTCTGTTTTTTAAAAAGGCATTTTAAGGCCTTTAAACGCTTCTAACGCCTAAAAAACGCATTTTAATTTTCTGTTTTTTAAAAAGGCATTTTAAGGCCTTTAAACGCTTCTAACGCCTAAAAAACGCATTTTAATTTTTTGTTTTTTAAAAAGGCATTTTAAGGCCTTTAAACGCTTCTAACGCCTAAAAAACGCATTTTAATTTAACGCATTTTAAGGCCTTTAAACGCTTCTAACGCCTAAAAAACGCATTTTAATTTTCTGTTTTTTAAAAAGGCATTTTAAGGCCTTTAAACGCTTCTAACGCCTAAAAAACGCATTTTAATTTTCTGTTTTTTAAAAAGGCATTTTAAGGCCTTTAAACGCTTCTAACGCCTAAAAAACGCATTTTAATTTTCTGTTTTTTAAAAAGGCATTTTAAGGCCTTTAAACGCTTCTAACGCCTAAAAAACGCATTTTAATTTTCTGTTTTTTAAAAAGGCATTTTAAGGCCTTTAAACGCTTCTAACGCCTAAAAAACGCATTTTAATTTTCTGTTTTTTAAAAAGGCATTTTAAGGCCTTTAAACGCTTCTAACGCCTAAAAAACGCATTTTAATTTTCGGTGGTCTAAAAAGGCATTTTAAGGCCTTTAAACGCTTCTAACGCCTAAAAAACGCATTTTAATTTTCGGTGGTCTAAAAAGGCATTTTAAGGCCTTTAAACGCTTCTAACGCCTAAAAAACGCATTTTAATTTTCTGTTTTTTAAAAAGGCATTTTAAGGCCTTTAAACGCTTCTAACGCCTAAAAAACGCATTTTAATTTTCGGTTTTAATTTTCGGTTAAAAAGGCATTTTAAGGCCTTTAAACGCTTCTAACGCCTAAAAAACGCATTTTAATTTTCTGTTTTTAAGGCCTTTAAACGCTTCTAACGCCTAAAAAACGCATTTTAATTTTCTGTTTTTTAAAAAGGCATTTTAAGGCCTTTAAACGCTTCTAACGCCTAAAAAACGCATTTTAATTTTCGGTGGTCTAAAAAGGCATTTTAAGGCCTTTAAACGCTTCTAACGCCTAAAAAACGCATTTTAATTTTCGGTGGTCTAAAAAGGCATTTTAAGGCCTTTAAACGCTTCTAACGCCTAAAAAACGCATTTTAATTTTCGGTGGTCTAAAAAGGCATTTTAAGGCCTTTAAACGCTTCTAACGCCTAAAAAACGCATTTTAATTTTCGGTGGTCTAAAAAGGCATTTTAAGGCCTTTAAACGCTTCTAACGCCTAAAAAACGCATTTTAATTTTCTGTTTTTTAAAAAGGCATTTTAAGGCCTTTAAACGCTTCTAACGCCTAAAAAACGCATTTTAATTTTCGGTGGTCTAAAAAGGCATTTTAAGGCCTTTAAACGCTTCTAACGCATTTTAAGGCCTTTAAACGCTTCTAACGCCTAAAAAACGCATTTTAATTTTCTGTTTTTTAAAAAGGCATTCTAAAAAGGCATTTTAAGGCCTTTAAACGCTTCGAACGCCTAAAAAACGCATTTTCTGAAAATATATATTGGTGCTATATCTAAAGCTCCCAATTTAAGGTAAATAGTGCCCCAAAGACCCTATATATCCTTCGATTTGCACAATATATATTTTAGTCCGACTTTGTGTAAATGGTGCACGGATGTCCCTTCGATTGCACGAAATTTGCCATAGCGTACTGAATTGAGTATAGAATGATGTGTGATAATTTTCGTAAAATCGGTTTAGATTTAGATATAGCTCTCATATACATTATCGTCCGATTTTATGTAAATGGTGCCCGGAAATTCCTATATATCCTTCGAAATATTTCTCTAAACATATTTTTTTTAAAAATCCACTTAATCTACGTCTTGTGGAGTTCCAAGAAAACACTTTTAGAGTTTTTTAATTCCTTTAAATTGCAGCTTCAAATTGAAAATTATCCTTGTAACTCTTAAAAAGGATTCCGTCCTGAATTTCTAATTTTTGCTTCCTCCCCTCCCATTAATTTGTTGCTAATAAAATAAAGTTCCCTAAAACTTGACCTTTATGCTTGCTAATGAAGCATTTTGATCCCACATACACCAACATGCACACATGTGTGTGTGTGTGTGTGAGTTTCTGTGTCTGGGCAGATGAAGCCCACCACTAATCCCTTGTTATGTGACCTAAATCCCAAATAGTAACTTTCCACTTTAATAATAGATTAGAGAAGCTGTTTTTCAGCTTTTTTTACTTACACATTTGCCATAAGTTTTATTTTCGGGGGATCATCATCAGGACATGAGCACGTAAACACACACACACATACACCCACACACATTTACCAAGAATGAAGAAACAGAAACTTCTGCCTATGTAATGCCATTAGTTCCTTTGGGGGGGGGCCGACTAACTTGTAAAGGAAATAATTACTATATTTTATTGGGAGTGGAGGATGGCTGGATGTCCTTCAAAAAATTACCTACATTTCAGCCAAAAAAAGGACTAGACAATTATTACCATCTTTTGTTTGTTTCCTTACTTTCTTCCTTCCTCTGAAAAAATAAAAAGTCTTAAGGAGATTATTTTTTTTATTCCCAAAAATATTTTTTTATGTTAGGGTTTTGGGTTTCATTGCCCTGCCGAGTGGCTGGTTTTGTTTATTCGCCGAGTCCTTTTTGTTGTGCCAGTGGCCCCTTTCATTGGCCTAATGTAATTATTGTGTAGTTTTTTCTCCTTAAATAAACATCAGGACCTATTGGATTTTTTTTTCGTTTTGCTGTTGTTTTCTTTTCCTTTCTTAAAGCTGTGACGTCTTTAACTTGATTTCCTTCTCCATTGCCATTAATTTATTAATATCCGTTTAATATTTTCTTACCGGTTTGTTGTCTTTTCTTCCCGACCCATAACAGAAGAAATCGACAAGGTGTGTCCTGAGCTATTTTTTCTTCTTCATTTTTGTTTATCTACTGTCAACAACTTTAATGATGGAATGTTGTCTTAATATTATTATTATAGAAATGTCATTAGGAAAAAAACTGAAAAAAGAATCCATGAAAAAGGCTTGTTGATTTAAGCGACACAGGAAAGCAATTTTGGATTAAATTGAATGAAATTTTAATTGGAGGTCCCTCAAAAAATACGTTTTGATAACTGCACACCTTAAAAAGGTCCTCAAAAGTATGTTGATACACGCTCTTTGGTACGTCGACTGTTAAAAATGTAATTTCAATCAGACACCCGTTCGACATACACATGGAAGCTATGGCTACATCTGTACCAATTTCAAGAAAACGCAATAACGTCATTCAAGTCTCAATTTGATACGATTTTCACGAAATGTAACACACATGTTTCTAGACATAGTTCAGTACGCTATGCCGAATTTCATGCAAATCGAAGGATATATAGGGGCTTTTGTGCACCATTTACATAAAATCGGACTAAAGTATATATTGGAGCTATATCTAAATCTGGACCGATTTTCCCGAAATTTACCACTTATCATTCTATACTCAATTCAGTAAGCTTTGCCAAATTTTGAAGGATATATAGGGACTTTGGGGCACTATATAGCTTAAATCGGACGAAAATATATATGGGAGCTATCATAAGCGCCCATCATTCTAGGCTTAATTCAATACGCTTTGCCAAATTTCGTTCAAATCGAAAGATATATAGGAACTTTGGTGTACCATTTACCTTAAATCGGACGATATTATATATGGCAGCTATATCTAAATCTGAACCGATTTTCCTGAAACTCACCTCTCATCATTGTAGACTCAATTCATTTAGATATGCCAAATTTCCTGCAAATCAAAAGATATTTAGGGACTTTGGTGCACCATTTACCTAAAATCAGACGAAGATATATATCGGAGCTATATCTAAATCGGAACCGATTTTTAAGAAACTTAGCACACATCATTCTAGGCTTAATTCAGCATGCTGTGCTAAATTTCGTGCAAATTGAAAGATATTTAGGGACTTTGGTTCGCCATTTACATTAAATCGGACGAAAATATATATGGGAGCTATATCTAAATCTGAACCGATTTTCACGAAACTTAACACACATCTCTCTAGACTTAATGTAGTACGCTATGCCAAATTTCGTGCAAATCGAAGAATTTATAGGGTGTTTGGTGCACCATTCATACTAAATCGGACGAAACTATATATGGAAGCTATATCTAAATCTAAACCGATTTTTAAGAAACTTAGCACACATCATTTTAGGCTTAATTCAGTACGCTATGCAAAATTTCGTGCAAATCGAAAAATATAAAGGGACTTTCGTGCACTATTTATCTAAAATCTAATGAAAATATATATGGGAGCTATATCTAAATCTGAACCGATTTTCACAAAATTTAACACACATCGTTCTAGACTTAATTTAGTACGCTGAGTCAAATTTCGTGCAAACCGAAAGATATG